>NC_053023.1:359948387-360094331 GCF_003073215.2 Triticum urartu
CGTGGAAATCCAGGCCATAGTAGAACATGAGCCCCCGGACAAATGGGTGGAGTGGGAAACCCAGTCCGCGGAGGAAGTGGGGAAGGAATACTACCCTCTCATGGGGCCTTGGGGTGGGGAGAAGCTGCCCTTCCTCAGGAAGCCGGTGCGCGATGTCCTTGGACAAGTATCCGGCCTTCCTTAGCTTTTTGACATGGCCCTCCGTGACGGAGGAGACCATCCACTTGCCTCCCGCTCCGGACATTGCTGGAGGAGGTTGAGGTAGGAAGCGCGGGCTTGGGCGCTGGAGCTCGAGTGCGCAGGAGATGGATAGGCAAAGGAGGAAGAAGGCGTAGGTAAAAAGGTGGATCCTTATCCCCTTATATGGGCGGATGCGGTTGTGCGTCCCCACCAGCCTAGTAAAACTCACTTGCCTCCCAAGCGCCGTGATAAATGGCGCAGTTGGGTTACCCACGTACGTATTGATGAGAATCCCGTAAAAGGGGGCACACGATCTCTGCTTTGACAAGACGTGCCAAGGAAACCGCCTCGCTAAACGTGCTGAGGTGGAAAAGTAAAAACGATTCGAGTAAAGGACTTGGCCGTAGTATGATGTCACGCTGCGGAATGCGTCAGCAGATTATATTTGTGTTGATATTATTCTCTCTATGGCAATATGGGGAAACTTATTTTGCAGATCCGGACACTATCCTTGGTGTTTAAAATCTTCTTGAAGGACTTGGAGGAGGAACCCGCCTTGCAATGCCGAAGACAATCTGCGCGCCGGACTCGTCGTCATTGAAGCCTGGTTCAGGGGCTACTGAGGGAGTCCTGGATTAGGGGGTGTTCGGGTAGCCGAACTATACCTTCAGCCGGACTCTAGGACTATGAAGATACAAGATTGAAGACTTTGTCCCGTGTCCGGATGGGACTTTCCTTGGCGTGGAAGGCAAGCTTGGCGATGCGGATATTCAAGATCTCCTACCATTGTAACCGACTCTATGTAACCCTAACCCTATCCGGTGTCTATATAAACCGGAGGGTTCTAGTCCGTAGGACGACTTCATTATACAACAATCATACCATAGGCTAGCTTCTAGGGTTTAGCCTCCTTGATCTCGTGGTAGATCTACTCTTGTACTACCCATATCATCAATATTAATCAAGCAGGAGTAGGGTTTTACCTCCATCGAGAGGGCCTGAACCTGGGTAAAAACATCGTGTCCCTTGTCTCATGTTACCATCCTCCTAGACGCACAGTTCGGGACCCCCTACCCGAGATCCGCCGGTTTTGACACCGACAGCGGCTATCTCAGAAGAGCACCACACATTGATGGGTACGGTGATTGAAAGGATTTCGTCCACCGAAAGCGGGCTGCATGAAGCCTTTATGAGTCTACTGACGGGTTTTGAGGTACGTGAAATGATGTATATTTTTGAAAGTACCGCACATTTTAAGATGTGCCATGTGTAGATAGTAGCCCCTGAGACTCTGGTTGTTGTCGAAAATGGCGGCAAACAGAGGATCATGGTCCCAGGTAATAACTGGACTGCCTTTATGTGCAGGTGGTGGAGGCTCCGGTGGCTAGCCAGACTGATGTGTATGCCGAACTAAAGCGGCAGCTGGATGCGGCAGATGCCAACATCATGCTTGTCAACGAGTGGCTTGATGAGGCACAGGGTGAGTGGCCTTTCTGGTGATCGTCACATAATAAGAGCAGCATGATGCCAATATCTTTAATATGTTGTGACTGCAGATGGAGCGGCCACCATGGAGACCCTTCAGGCGGAGCTTGCCCGAGCCAAGGAGCAAGCAAGGAGTAGCAATGCAGCTGCTTTGCAAGCGGCCGAAGAGTTAAGGGCCGAACAGGCCGCACATTGCAATAGCAAAGAGAAAATGGCCAAGATGGATGTAAAGTTAAAAGATACTGCCGACCGTTGCCAGCTTCTTGAAGAAGAAAACCGGGGAAGGCGACGGACCTAGAAAAGGCCACGATGGCGACCAAAGACACCCGCTCTGCGATGAGAGCGAAAAAGGAGGAGCTGCATCAAGCCGGGGATATCGCAGCTGGGAAACCCTTTATGTTGCGGAGGAAGTTTGGAGATCCTCGGTATGCCCCTCTGGATAGGCTGTGGAGTTCGGCGGACGCATATCTAGACTTGGCGGCGAGTGCTGTCGATGCGGCCGAATACTTCCAAGATCAAACAGATCGTCAAGTGGACAAGCTATTCTGGTCACAATTTAACGTTCCATAGCGTCCGCTTCCATTGACTGATCGGCTTGCCGAATGGGCCGAGCTGAATAGATTGTCCGGACTCGCCATGAGGTCTGTTGTGGATCATCTGTGGCCGGAAAGGCCAAAGCCGACCAGCTATTTTAGTTTGGTTCAGTAGTTCCTTGGTGCGGTGCCGCTCATTAATGCAATGAAGAGGTCGGCATGCATAGAAGGCTCACGGATGGCCCTTGCCCGTGTCAAAACATACTGGGCGGAGATGGATGCCACCACTGTTGCGGCGCAGGGTTCGGCCATAGGCCGAGTGGCTGCCGAGCACTATTTTGAAGAAGTTCTTGAAGGCGCTCGTTCAATAGAGGCCCAGTGCTCGAAGAATATTATGTTTGAGTGACATGTATTCCCATTGTAAAAACAATGTTTTATTAAGTTTATCAAGGCTGTATTTATACTTTTGCCCGAAAGTATTATGATGCCTCATGTGGGGCCGTTTATGTATATATGTATATAACCTGAAAGATTGCAGTCGTCGGCTTCAGCCCCCACGCATATAATGCGGGGGTGTTCGCAGAAGACGCATGTTCACACTTGACCTAGTGTCTTGGTCCATTAAGGAGGTGATACCGCAGCGAACTAGGCAACCGGACTATAATGCTTTAACACTTTCACTTAGCCAGAGGAGTTTGACAGTGGGGCTACTATATAGCCCCTGGTGGCTCTGCACTCATCCGAATTCGGGCTGCGTACATGCCTGGCCGGGAAACGGCCCTTCGTTAAGGTGGAGGAATCCCGAAGATTCCGATAGTTCATCAAGTGGTTGACCAGTCTCACGCTATATCATGATAGTCAGTTTTCGGCTTTCTCTATTGAGGTGCTCGTCCGGATGAACCAGGGCACAATCGCAGTAGTTCTCCCGGTGCCGCCTTAGCTGATAGAGCGGAACGTAAGGCAGCATAACACAGGAGCCGAGCAAACCCAACATTTGACCGAAGACATGATTCAGAGCTGATGCATATAAGGCCAAACACGCGACGCCGAACACTCACTAAGGTATTCGGTCTTTATGGTGTAAACCGGGCCTAAACGGTGCCCTTTGTAATAAGCCCCTGGTGTCCAGGTACGTGCAATATTCTAACGTGGCCACATGCCAATATATCAGGATCCTTCTCAATTGTACTAAGAATCAGAGGGATGTGTATCAACAAGAGACAATAAAAAAGGTTTATGCAGGGTCTTAATCTAAAAAGAATCCTTGGAACGCGTCCCTGCTACACGTCTGCACCTGTGTCTCCGTTGTGGCATATTCTGGACGGGCGTAGCACGATGGTCATCTAAAAAAGAGAGGAACTTAATTGAAAAGTTGCCGTGCTAAAGGTAAGTTATACTAAATAAACAATATGAGTAAAGTTGAGCCTGATTGTCACTTGTGTGTGCGCGTTGAGCCCCTTGTATTGTAATAGGGGTATAGCCATCAAACCTGTATCAATTACATATAGCAGTACCGGACTCGTCCAACCGTGTCTGTGGTCTTAACGACCTGTCAGATGCTTCAGTTGGTGAGGCCGTTTAGTGTGCGTCTGCCAAGGCAGCCACATGGTCTTCTGCGCGCAAGGAGCGCTCAATATTTCCATTTACTATAATGATGCCACATGGACCGGGCATCTTAAGCATGAGGGAAGCGTAATGCGGTATTGCGTTAAAGCGAGCGAAAGCTTCGCGTTCGAGTAGTGCTTGATAGCCACTTTGGAACGGAGCGATGTGGAACGTTAAATTTTTGCTGCGGAAGTTATCGGGAAAGCCGAATATAACCTCTAGTAGCAGGGACCCCGTGTAATGGGCCTCTAGGCCTGGCGTTACTCCTTTAAAGGTAGTATTGCTGCGGCTAATTTTTGTTGGGTCTATCCCCATTTTGCGGACTGTGTCCTGATATATCAGGTTTAAACTGCTTCCACCGTCCATCAGGACTCGTGTGAAGTGGTATCCATCAATTATTGGGTCTAATACCAAGGCAGCCCATCCAGCACTCCGGATACTTGCCGAGTAATCTCGATGGTCGAAGGTGACCGGGTGGGATGACCAGTGGCAGAACTCCGCTGTGATAGGCCCTGGGACATGTGTCTCTAGGAGTGCCGCTTTGTTTCTCCCCTTTGTTACGTGTAACACGTTTACTGTTTTAACTTCTGGAGGGAATTTCTTTTGTTCCCCAGTGCTTTACTTGCGAGGCTCGTCCTCGTCTTCTCTTGGTGTATCTTGCCCCTTGTGTTCGGCGTTGAGCTTGCCGGACTGCTTGAAGACCAAACATTCTCTATGGGTATGATTTGCAGGTTTATCGGGGGTGCTATGGATCTGACATATTTGGTCCAGAATCTTGTTTAGGCTGGACAGTTCATCTCTGTTGCCTTTGGGGGCAGCTTTTGCTGACCTGGCCGAGAGCTTTTGAATCCGGCGTTTACCGTTGTGCTCTTCAGGCTGTCTTCTTTATTCCGGCGCGTGTTTTTGCTGCGTCGTGATTTCCCGTTTCCATCCCTGACTTCGGATGTACTTGGCTCACTGGTGCTGCATCGGGCTAACCAGTTGTCCTCGCCCACGCAAAAGTGGGTCATGAGGCTTGTTAATGCTGTCGTTGTTCTCGGCTTTTCTTGGCCGAGGTGTCTGGCAAGCCATTTGTCTCGAACGCTGTGCTTGAAAGCTACTATGGCTTCGGCGTCTAGACAGTCGACTATTTGGTTCTTTTTAGTCAGGAACCTATTCCAAAGATTTCGGGCTGACTCTCTGGGCTGTTGAGTTATATGACTTAAATCGTCTGCATCCGGTGGTCGGACATAGGTCCCTTGAAAATCTGACCGAAAGGCATCTTCGAGCTCTTCCCAGCTTCCAATGGAGTTTTCGGGGAGGCTTTTAAGCCAGTGCTGAGCTAGCCTTTTGAGCTTGAGGGGTAAGTACTTGATGGCGTGGAGATCGTCTACTCGAGCCATATGTATATGGAGGATGTAGTTCTCAATCCAGACCCCAGGGCCTGTTGTTTCATCGTACGCCTCTATGTTTACGGGTTTGAATCCCTCTAGAAATTCATGGTCCAGCACCTCATCGGTGAAACATAGGGGGTGTGCGGCACCCCTGTATTTGGGTGTACCGAGTTATTGGGATGTTTGTTGTGTTGCATTGCGTGCTAGGGCGTGCTTGTGTGGCCCGTAGATGGATCTGGTTGCGCTGTACTTTTGATGCGAGTCCTCACGTGGATCACGTACCGGCTTATATGCGGCATGCCGTTCTATGTTGGCCACGAGGTCGTCTATCCGACTGGATGGCCGTTTAGTTTTTTGATTGTGGCGGATCTAAGGCCTCCTCATCGAATTCAGGTAGCAGCTTTTGCTTCGGGTAGCTCTTGGTGTGGCGATTACCGCCGTACTTCGCTGCAGTGTTGAGTACTTCACTCCATCTGATTCTGAGTGTGTCTTGTGCAGCCCTGAGCCTTTGCTTCTGCTTTTTCAGACTCCTCGCCGTGGCAACCAGCCTTTGATGGGCATTCTGTTGCTCTGGGTGCCTATCCAGTGTGATGTCGTCCGGAATGTTATCTTCGACGGGGTCGGGTTGTTCGGTTTGATTCTCCGTGTTGCCCTGGTCGGGCGATGGTTCACCCTGCTCTATTGCTGGGTCTATATGACCGCTGTTTCTGCCGAGGCGGGATTTGGAGCGGCGCTTATGCCGCCGCTTTGACAGCTTCTCGAGGGAACAACCCTTCACTTCGTCCTTCCATTCCTCATCGTCGTTTTCTTTGGGTGTGTCCACCATGTATACGTCATATGATGAAGTGGGCGTCCAGTGCCCTGTGGGCAGTGGTTCCTGTTCGTCTCCTGCATCGTCGTCCATACCGTCGATGTCTTCGGAGTCGAAGTCGAGCATGTCGGTCAAATCGTCGACAGTGGCTACTAAGTGGGTGGTGGGTGGGCGGCGAATTTCTTCGTCATCCGCGTCCCAATACTGCCGAACATAGTTCGGCCCGGACTCTCCTGACAGGGAGAGAGACCTTAATGAGTTTAGTATGTCGCCGAAGGGCGAGTGCTGAAAAATATCCGTGGAGGTAAACTCCATGATCGGCGCCCAGTCGATTCGATAGGCATGGGCGCAGGCGGTTCAGAGTCCGTGGCCGGGGAAGAATCCGGTAGTTCGGCGCCATGGCTCCCGTGAAGGGTAAGGTCGATACTCGGCTCGATCGTCGATGAGAGTGCGGCCTCCGTGGCGGGCTCTATCCACCCGTCCATGTATGGCGCATCTGGCTCCGAATTGAGGGTCGGAGTGGTTGCCGGCGCGATCTCCTGAACATTGTCTGATGGCAGAGCTAAATCATGCTCATCGTGACCGTGTTGCGCACTAGGCAGGGGCTCTAATCCGTCGAAGATCAAGTCTCCGTGGATATCGGCCGTGTAGTTTAAGGTTCCAAACCTGACCTGGTGGCCAGGGGCGTAACTCTCGATCTGCTCCAGATGGCCAAGCCAGTTGGCCCGCAGTGCAAAGCCGCCGAACACAAAGATATGTCCGGGGAGAAAAGTCTCACCCTAAACTGCATCGCAATCGATGATCGAAGGAACCATCAAGCCTAATTATGACGACACAGAGGAACTCTCAATGAAAGCAGCAATGTCGGTGTCAAACCCGGGGGATCTCGGGTAGGGGGTCCCGAACTGTGCGTCTAAGGCGGATGGTAACAGGAGGCAGGGGCCACGATGTTTTACCCAGGTTCAGGCCCTCTTGATGGAGGTAAAACCCTACGTCCTGCTAGATTTATTCCTGATAATATGAGTAGTACAAGAGTTGATCTACCACGAGATCGGAGAGGCTAAAGCCTAGAAGCTAGCCTATGGTATGATTGTCTATTGTCCTACGGACTAAAACCCTCCGGTTTATATAGACACCGGAAGGGGCTAGGGTTACACAAGGTCGGTTACAAAGGAGGGGATATACATATCTGTATTGCCTAGCTTGCCTTCCACGCCAAGTAGAGTCCCATCCGGACACGGGACGAAGTCTTCAATCTTATATCTTCATAGTCCAACAGTCCGGCCAAAGGATATAGTCCGGCTGTCCGGAGACCCCCTAATCGAGGACTCCCTCAGCCTCCTCCGTCACGGAGGGACACATCAAAAGGCTACGTGGAGCCGGATACTTAGCGGCGGATATCGCGCACCGGCTTCTAGCCGCAGGGCAGGTCGTCCCTACCCCGGAACCTCACGAAAGGGTGGTTTTCCTCCCCCACTTCGTCCACGGACTGGGGTATCCCCTCCATCCATTCGTCCGCGGACTCATGTTTTATTATGGGGTGGACTTTCATGATATGGCCCCGAATTTCATCCTCAACATCTCGGCGTTCATCGTCGTGTGCGAGGCTTTCCTCCGCATTCGGCCCCACTTCGGCCTATGGCTAAAGACCTTCAATATCAAGCCGAAGGTGGTTGGCGGCCAACAAGCAGAATGCTGAGGAGCCATGGTGGGCAAAATGCCCAATGTTATATGGCTCGAGGGCTCCTTCATGGAGACCATAAAGGGGTGGCAATCGGGGTGGTTCTACATCACCGAGCCGCGCGACACCAACTAGGTGGCGGCCCCCGAGTTTCGATCTGGAATCCCCACGCGGCTCATTTCCTGGAAGGAGAAGGGCCTGTCCTGGGGTTCATCGGTGGAGCTGGACGGACTCAGAAGTGTATCCGGAACATGATAAGCAAGACACTTAAGCTTGTCAACATAGTCCAGGTCATGCTCTTCCTCCGGATCCTCCCGTGTCAACAACGGGATTTCACTTTATGGGAGTTCGACCCGGCCCAGCACCATACTCTACACGAGCTCTTTGACACAATGCACAAGGATGTCTGGAGGGTGCTGTTCAAGGACGCCGAGGTCCCTCCTTCTCTTACCGAGGACCGCGGGCTAAGCACGAAGCGCCCTGCGAATTCGGTAAGTTATGTATATCTGGTAGGACATTTACTTCCCATAGCTTAACCATGTGCGCGGTCTGAACTCCCATGCCTTTGACATGACTGGGTGGAGACATTGGAGCAGATTAACTATCTGGCCCCTCTGCCCGAAGACCCTGCGGACGCTGTCCTCACGGAGATGCGGACTTCGGCTCCTTATGAGGTGCTAGAGAAGACCAAGAAGAAGGCCAAGGGAACCCGAAAGAGCTCCCGACACCAGGTAGTATCGGACTCATCGTCCGATAACACCGAGACGCACTCCTCTAGTGAAAACGAGGAGAAGGAAGATGAAGATTATCCCCCTCCAGCCGGGGGAGACAAGAAAATGAAGGCGGCCCCAACCGGGGAGGCCGAAGGGTCCAAGAAGGGAAGGACTCTCCTTCCGGACTGCTCCACCACTGCCGCCGACAGCGAAGACAAGTGGCTGCTCAGGGCCAAGCCCCTAGCGAAGTCGTAAGTATTCAGATACCAGAGTAACTCATAGCATACCTTTGTCGCACTGCTTCTCCTAATGTCGAATATGATTATGCAGTCCGCCCCAAGCCCGTATCGACGTATCATCGTCAGACGGTTCCTTGGACTCGTCGGACATGAATAGTGATACACTTCCAACCGCCTCCTCCCCTTGCCCTACGGACAATGCCGAGGTATTGTCTCAAGGGGCACTGAGCCGAGGGGAGATAGTCCCGGAGGCACCTCGAGGCGACCTTCCGGACTCCAGGAGCGAAGGGAGCAAGACTCCCAAGGGCTCCAAGTTCGGCCCCCAGCCGAACGCCACGCCGGAACCTCAAGTGGTTTCGGACTCCGGCAGCCAGCCCCCTTCCAAGAGGGGCAAGCCGCCCATGCCGGTGACCTCTGTCCATCCAGAGGCATCGGACAACCTGCTGGGAGCACTTCGCGGCGCTTCCATCGACGAAGAGCACCGCACTATTATCAGTGCGGTGATCAAGAAGGTTCAGTCCGCCAAGAGCGGACTGACTGAAGCCTGTGCCAGCCTTCTAACAGGCTTTGAGGTAAGTATTTAAAATATAGGAAAATATTACCGCATAGACAGTAGCCCCTGATGCTCTGTTTGGTGTTCACAAAGAAAAGCCGAATAGATGACCAAATAATATCTGCAGGAGGCTAATATAAGTATGTATGTATGTATGCGTATGCAGGCTTCGCTGCTGACCTCTGCCACACTGACTGCGGAGGTTGCCGCAATGAAGCAGGACCTCGAGGGGTCCGAGAAAGAGCTGGGCCTTGCCAAGAGGAAACTCGAGGAGAACAAAGCTAAGTAATACCTTTTCTATATAAAAAAAGAAAATGTGGTTGCAAAATGACAGGATCATCATGAATGTGCCAGGGGCCACGACCGAAGTGGCGACCCTGAAGCAAGCGCTGTCCGAGGCCTAGAACAAAGTGGCCAAGGAGCGCACTGAGCGGGAAAAACAAGAGGCACGGGTGGGCGAGGTGCAGCAAGAGCTCCAGGCTCTCGTGAAGAAGTACGAGGCTTTGGAGCTTGACTCGAAGACGCGAGAGTCCGAGCTTATCGCGGCCCTCAAGAGCACAAAGCATGCCAAGGCTGAAGCGCAAAAGGCCCTCCAGGAGATTGAGGCGATGAGGAAGATAGCGGTGGGTAAGGCATTCAATATGCAAAGCAAGCATGTGAAAGTAAATTACTTGTTACTTACCCGAGTCCAGAGCTCTCCAGGAGCATTCACAGATTTGCCCCGCAGCGTGTCGGATGCCGCGAAATATTACTAGGCCAAGGAGGGAAGCTCGACGGAGAATTTGTTCTGGTCTCAGTATACTAGGACCGAACACCCGATGCCTATGAGCGACCAGCTGAAGCAACTGGTCGAGCTGCACAAGGTGGCCGAACAGGCCATGAGGAGCCTTATAGTCTGGATGTGGTCTGGCGACTCCCTTCCAAACAGCTACTTTGGCCTGGTGAGGCGGCTTGTAGATGCCTGCCCACGGCTGGAGGTCATAAAGCGGTCCGTCTGCATCGAAGGTGCACGCCGGGACTTTGCCCGTGCGAAGGTGCACTGGGCCAAGATGGACGCCGAGAAGTTGGTGAAGGAGGGGACGCCGTAGGGCAAAGAGCATCGCCACCCCGAAATGTATTATGAGGGTGTCCTGAAGGGTGCCCGTCTTGTGGCGGACGAGTGTGCGAAGGATGTAATATTTGAATGAACTCGCTCGTGTGATCCTGTATTATGAAAACTTGTTCGTATGCACCATGCAACAATTATTTGAATTTAAAATATTACCTTATGTGCGGCTGTTTATCAAATCTGAGAGATGGCCAGTCGTCGGCTTCTGCCCCCATGCCACGAGTGCTGGGGTGTTCGGGATAAACCTGAGCCATAGAAGTCTTTTTCCCATTGTTGGGTCCTTCGAGGGAGGTTCTCAGCACAACGAACAAGGCAATCGGACTATAATGCTTTATCACTCTCACTTCGCCATGGAAGTCTATAATTTTAAATTTTGGCGAAGCCCCTAGTATTCGGAAGGCCGAATTCAGGGCGCTATACACGCCTTAATCCGGACATAGCCAACTCCTCGCTCTAAGCGGCATAAGTCTTTAGGGACTCGAGACCTCTCGAACAGCGACCAGCTCTCGCCTTATCATGACAGACAGTTTTAGCTTTCTCTACTGAGGTGCTTAGCCCAGATGAACCAGGGCACAATCGTAGTAGTTCTCCCAGTGCTACCTTAGCCAATATAGAGGAACGTAAGGTACCAAAACATGGGAGCCGGGCAAACCCAACTATTGACCCAAGACATGATTCGGAGCTGATGCATATAATGCTATAAGTTCGGGGTGCCGCACTGTCAAAAGTGTTCGGACATTTCACGCCGTATTATGGGGTACGCTTAAGCCCCTGGCGTATTGGCCGTACTAGAGTGTACGGTTGCTGAATGTCATGAATGAACATATATATATAAAAAGAATAAAGAATGCGATAATAGTCTAGTGCTATGCATTGTTTATTCAAAAAGGTGCATCGAAGCAGAATGATACAAGTAGTGCGATAAGCAAAAAGTAGGACTATTTGACATGTCCCCTTCAAGGGCAAGCTGAGGAATGGTATTTAAAGCAGGTATTTCACTCGTTATCAGAGACCACCTGGGAATTCCTTGATGCGACGTAGCTTTCTGCCTCCTTGGTTGTTGTATCGTGTGTCCGACAATCGTACTACCGGACGGGGCTTCCAGAGATTCAAGTCCTGAAAGAAATAAAACTAAAAAAGCGGGAAGCCCCTAGTGCGGTTTAGCCGTGTCTTGGGGCGTGCCGTAGTCGTGCCCCCTCCCCACCTGTGCCCATGATATTTTCAATGCGTAATTATGTACGCGTGGCATGAATTTCGCCGTTTAGCTGGGACTGGGGTGGGGGCCGCATTGCTATGCGAGCTCGGAACGTGCCAGGAGGTCTTGTTGTCGATTACTCCAGGCGCGCTTGAAGGTGTCCAGGTCCTTAATCACCGAACTGGTGGATTGCCTTAAGACGCTGCTTTGTGCTTCTGCTGCGAGGGCCGCAGTGTGCTCCTCCATGCGGAGAGAGCGCTCTGTGTTTCCATTGACTGTGATGACCCCCCGAGGTCCTGGCATCTTGAGCTTGAGATATGCATAGTGCGGTACCGCATTGAATCTCGCAAATGCGGTTCGCCCGAGCAGTGCATGATAGCCACTGCGGAACGAGACTATATCGAAGATTAACTCCTCGCTCCGGAAGTTATCCGGGGATCCGAAGACCACTTCAAGTGTGACGAAGCGGCAATGCAGGTGGTGATGAGGCCTTGGTGCGAGCGGCCTCCCCCAGGATATCCGCTACCCCTGTATGTCCAAGCCGAGGGCTCAGGAAGGCGGAGCGATGAGCAGCGCCACCCGTGCCGCGCCCGGGGTCGCCGTGCCGCGGCGATGCACGCCGTCGCCCCCGGAATCCATGCCACGTACTCCTCACGCGAGCTGGTGCTGTGGGCGCCGATGCCCCCAAGCTCTTGGATCCGCTTCCCGCGGTTCTTCTCCGATGTGATGTCGCCGAGGGGGCCTCTCGAGCTCTGGTTGCAGCACGCCGACTGCGGCGCTCCGGCGACTGGAGTAGAGATCGAAGCGGTCCCGTCCGGCAAGATCTTCATGACTCATGGATGGGGAGAGATCGTGCGGGTCTGCCATGCGAGGGGCGCCCTCGCGATCCACCTTGAGTACGACAGCATCTCCACGCTCTTCTTCAAGGTCTTCGACACCGAGGGCCGCCACCTGGAGTGCTGCTCCAGAGAGGAGCGTGAGACTGACACGCGTTCCGCTCGCGGCCACTCCAGCAGCAGCAGCCCTTGGGAGTCCAGCAGCTCTCCTAAGCTCTACGAGACTCCGGAGACGAGCGACGACAGCTACATGCCCCCGAGCTCTCGCCGCACTAGGAGAAGTGCCGCCGCGTCTGGCCATCGCCGCCGCTGATCTGGATGGGGTTGGCGCCGGCCTCCCGTGGCCCACTGTTGATGATGGCATCTGCCACAGGAGGGTGTAGATAGGGCTCTTCTTAGTCTTAGCTTTCATTCCCTGTGAAGAATCATGAAGCGCCCTGCGGGGGCATATAAGGATATGTAATGTCTTTTGTGCTTATTTTCCTTGTTATGAAGATTTGGTGAATGTGCGTCCTGTTAAGGCTCGGTCTCCCCTTTCTTTCCTCGCGATGGCTTGTTGCTCTACGCCGACAGGTCCCGGTCCCCAGGCAAGCTACAGCCGTTGCTGGTATGCTAGGTCACGTGCCGTGGTCAAGGCCAGGAGGTGTGCGGCCCGAGGTCCTGTAATAGCCCCTAAGGCGCGATGCTCAGGAGGTCCCCCTTAGCGCTCAAGCGGCCACGGTAAGGGAAGAAAGGGAGTTGACATGGCTGCAACGGGGTTGCGGCAAGGCGTGGGCGACCATAAGGCTCAGACATTTAGCCGATCCGAGGGTGAGACTTATCTTGTGAACTTCCTGGCGATTCCTGACGTTGCGCTAGGGCCGTGCGCCAACTTGTGCAGCATAGCTAGGCCGGGCAACGCGAGGGCGGCGAAGGTTACAGGGGTCATGCTTCTGAGGGAGTTCCTGACACTGCGAGTAGCCCCACTCCAGGCGCGTACACTCCCCCTGTGGGAGCTTGAAGAAGAGGGAAATAAGACCCGCCTGAGGCCAGGGGCCTTGCCTGACGATGAATTGGCTGCTGTCCTACGCCTCATAGTTGGGGAAAACCAGGAGTACCCACCAAGCGCCTTCGTCCCCCTATTCCAACGCAGGGATCAGGAAGAATTCGTTGCCTCCAGGCCGACCTATGATGCACGCGGGTTGGTGCCGCCGGCGCTCCTAGGAGCCCCGCGGCACCGAAACTGGTGGAGGTGTCTTCTGACGAGCCTCGCAGGGAGGGGGAAGAAGAGGAGGACCCAGAGAAGACTCTAGAAGAGGTGGGGGAGACTTCCGCTCTGAGCAAGGCCGAGATCCTCCGCGTCCTTCCTGACGATGCCGAGGCCGACACTTGCAAAGGGAAAGGGAGCAGCCCCCCATCCCGACGCGAGGTAGGTCGTTGCTGGTGCCTCGTGATGCCGCCTCCGTACCGATGTTGTCAGGCTTCAGGCTTCCTAAGTGGAAGTATGTCGCGGTGGATCAGTAAGTGTCTCAAGCTTCGCCTTGTCCCTGTTTGTACTCATCATTTCCTGATGCTGGACCTTGGTTGATCAGGCCGACGTCTTCTGCAAAGAAAAGGAAGGAGGATGCAGCGTTCATGCCTCCTTCCTCGGAGAACGGGGGTAGCAGCGCCTTCATCTCCCCAGCCCGGTCGTCCTCGCGGCGCCAAGAGGAGCAATGCCACATGGAACCAGCCCCAATGTCCCTGCTAGCTCCGGAGGTGCCGGCGCCTGGCGCGGCCGATTAGGTTCCAGCTGCTCCGAAAGTCACGGTCTCCCAGACCCTGGTGACGATGTCGCCTCCTCCCACTGATGCACCTCCACTCCTAGGTTCTCCTGCTCCTGCTGCTACTCTGGAACATGATCTCTCGGAGATGACCCGGCTGCAGGTGGATCTCTTGGGTGCAGACCCACGCCTTGTGGCCGGGCGTCTGGAGCTGGCCTCAGGATGGCTACATTCCGACTTGGCGGCTGATGACCCACAAGTATAGGGTATCTATCGTAGTCCTTTCGATAAGTAAGAGTGTCGAACCCAGCGGGGAGCAGAAGGAAATGATAAGCGGTTTCCAGCAAGGTATTCTCTGCAAGTACTGAAATAAGTGGTAACAGATAGTTTTTTGATAGGATAATTTGTAACGAGCAACAAGTAACAAAAGTAAATAAAGTGCAGCAAGGTGGCCCAATCCTTTTTGTAGCAAAGGACAAGCCTGGACAAACTCTTATATAGAGAAAAGTGCTCCCGGGGACACATGGGAATATCGTCAAGCTAGTTTTCATCACGCTCATATGATTAGCGTTCGGTACTTTGATAATTTGGTATGTCAGTGGACCAGTGCTTGGGTACTGTACTTACTTGGACAAGCATCCCACTTATGATTAACCCCTATTGCAAGCATCCGCAACTACAACAAAAGTATTAAGGTAAACCTAACCATAGCATGAAACATATGGATCCAAATCAGCCCCTTACGAAGCAACGCATAAACTAGGGTTTAAGCTTGTATCACTCTAGCAACCCATCATCTACTTATTACTTCCCAATGCCTTCCTCTAGGCCCAAATAATGGTGAAGTGTCATGTAGTCGATGTTCACATAACACCAATAGAGGAGAGACAACATACATCTCATCAAAATATCGAACGAATACCAAATTCACATGACTACTATTAGCAAGACTTCTCCCATGTCCTCAGGAGCAAACGTAACTACTCACAAAGCATAAACATGTTCATAATCAGAGGGGTATTAATATGCATATACGATCTGAACATATGATCTTCCACCAATTAAACCAACTAGCATCAAGTACAAGGAGTAATTAACACTACTAGCAACTTACTAGCACCAATCCCAGACTTGGAGACAAGAATTGGATACAAGAGATGAACTATGGTTTTGAGAGGAGATGGTGTTGATGAAGATGTTGATAGAGATTGCCCTCTCCCGATGAGAGGAGCGTTTGTGATGACGATGGCGATGATTTCCCCCTCCGGGAGGGATGTTTCCATGGCAGAACAGCTCTGCGAGAGCCCTAGATTGGTTCCGCCAAGGTTCCGCCTCATGGAGGCGGAGTTTCGTCCGAGAAGATGGCTTATGATTTTTTCCCATAAAAAGACTCCATATAGCAGGGTAGGGGTTAGGGCGCACCCTGGGGGGTAGGGCGCGCCTCCCACCCTTGTGGGCAGGGTGTGCCCCCCTGGTGAACCTCTTCCGCTGAGTATTTTTTATGTATTCTGAAAACGTCTTTCGTGAAGTTTCGGGACTTTTGGAGCTGTGCAGAATAGGTCTCTAATATTTGCTCCATTTCCAGCCCAGAATCCCAGCTACCGGCATTCTCCCTCTTTATGTAAACCTTGGAAAATAAGAGAGAATAGGCATAAGTATTGTGACATAATGTGTAATAATATCCCATAATGCAATAAATATTGATATAAAAGCATGATGCAAAATTCGATGTATCAACTCCCCCAAGCTTAGACCTTGCTTGTCCTCAAGCGAAAGCAGAAATCGAAAAATATGTCCACATGTTTCGAGATAGAGGTGTCGATAAAAAATAAAATACGGACATGAGGGCATCATGATCATTCTTAGAACAACAACTTATATAATTCTTGTCATATAATCTCTGATGCTAGAGTAATAATTCAATCACAATATCAAGTATGAATCGTAAACTTCATTGAAAACTAACAAACTATAATTTCAGTCATTGAAGCAATTGCAATTTATCATAACATAGGAAAGAGTCAATGTATAAGAGCTTTTCAGCAAGTCCACATACTCAACTATCATATAATCTTTCACAATTGCTGACACTCACGCAATACTTATGGGTATGGAGTTTTAATCGGACACAGAGAAAGATAGGGGCTTATAGTTTTGCCTCCCAACATTTTACCTCAAGGGTAATGTCAACAATAGTAGTTCATGAAAACTCACATCCAATTAGCCATATATACTAGGGTCTTTCCAACATACTGTGCTTGCCAAAGGATAAAATGTAAAAGGAAGGGTGAAGATCACCATGACTCTTATGCAAGGTAGGAAGTGAAAGTAAAAGATAGGCCCTTCGCATAGGGAAGCAGAGGTTGTCATGCGCTTTTATGGTTGGATGCACAAAATCTTAATGCGAAAGAACGTCACTTTATATTGCCACTTGTGATATGGACCTTTATTATGCAGTCTGTTGCTTTTATTTCTTCCATATCACACGATCGTATAAAGCTTATTTTCTCCCACACTAATAAGTCATACATATATAGAGGGCATTTTTTATTGCTTGCACCGATGACAACTTACTTGGAGGATCTTACTAAATTCATAGGTAGGTATGGTGGACTCTTATGGAAAAACTGGTTTAAGGGTATTTGGAAGCACAAGTAGTATTTCTACTTGGTGCAATGAATTTGGCTAGCATGAGGGGGAAAGGCAAGCTCAACATGTTGGAGGATCCAAGACAATATAATTTATCTCAGATGTAAGAAAACATAACCCATTACATTGTCTTCCTTGTCCAACGTCAACTCTTTAGCATGTCATATTTTAATGAGTGCTCACAATCATAAAAGATGTCCAAGATAGTATATTTATATGTGAAGACCTCCCTTTCTTTATTACTTCCTATTAATTGCAACGATGACCAAAACTATGTTTGTCAGCCCTCAACAACTTTTATTCATCATACTTTCTCTATGTGAGCTAATTACTCTCCATAAGATTCACATGATCTCTTTGTTTCTTTTTTTATTCTTTCTCTTTTATTTTATTCACTTAGGATCATGGCAAAATAATCAAGCCCTTGACTCAACACTAATATTTATTATATAGCTCACGGACTCGATTATATAGAAGGATTATAAAGCAAAACTCACAACTAGATCATACTAAGAACTTTTATTCTACTAGATCAAGATATTACCAAAAGGATCGAACTAAGAAAAATGGTAAAGATAAAAATGATGGTGATACGATACCGGGGCACTCACCCAAGCTTGGAAGTTGCCAAGGGGAGTGCCCATACCAGATGCTCAATTCTTCCTTGTTGGTGGAGAAGGTAATGGTTTTGTTGATGGCGTAGGCTTCTTCCTTAATTTGCGTTTGAGGACAGAATTTTGGTCCCTTAGGTCATCAATCTCCTGCTCCAAGCTCAGTATCTTTTTGCATAGTTCCTGCTTGTTTTCCTGCAAGAGGCGAAAGGGATAAACTCGATCTTAGGTGTCTTTACTCTATCCAGGAGGCTTGACTTTTTGAACTCCACATGCATGTCCCCAGGTTGAGGTAGTGGGACTTCATCTTTATCTGACCTCGTCTCCTCCTTTCCCTTAGGTTCATAGTCCTCTTCTTCTTCCTTAGTCCAACCACAATGCTCCGCATCCGCATAGACTTTAGGATCTGCAAGGTAATCAGCCACATAGCTCTCTCCTTCCGAATCCTGGGATGACATGTTGCTCAAATCTGCAACAGGACAGCTCAAAACAAAGACTGGAGATATTTGCGTGATACGAGAGTCAAAACACCTGGGAGATTATATAATGAATTTTTACCGACAAAATACATGTCGTGTACGAAAACAGAGTCCGGAGAGCACACGAGGTGCCCACGAGGTAGGGGGGCGCGCCCAGTAGGGTAGGGCGCACCCTCCACCCTCGTGGAGGCCTCGTGTCCTTCCCGGACTGCTTCTTATTTTTCTATTTTTATAAATATTCCAAAACGGAGGAATATTGCCTTAAAAACTGTTTTGGAGTCGGTTTACTTACCGCACCACATACCTATTCCTTTTCGGAGTCTGAAACGTTCCGGAAAGTGTCCCTTATGTATTCCTCCAGGGTTACGGTTTCAATAACATTGGTTTCAACATTTCTGGGATTACCTGAGATATAATGTTTGATTCTTTGACCGTTCACCACCTTCGGATTTTTGCCTTCGAAGTTGTTGATTTTTATGGCACCGGAACGGTAGACCTCTTCGATAACGTAAGGGCCTTCCCATTTAGAGAGAAGTTTTCCTGCAAAAAATCTTAAACGCGAGTTGTATAGCAATACATAATCACCTACATTAATCTCACGCTTGTGTATCCTTTTGTCATGCCATCTTTTTACTTTTTCTTTAAACAACTTGGCATTTTCATAGGCTTGGGTTCTCCATTCATTGAGTGAACTAATATCAAATAACCTCTTCTCACCGGCGAGTTTAAAATCATAGTTGAGTTCTTTAATAGCCCAATATGCCTTGTGTTTTAGTTCGAGAGGTAAGTGACATGCTTTTCCATACACCATTTTATACGAAGACATACCCATAGAATTTTTATATTCAGTTCTATAGGCCCATAATGCATCATCACCTTCCTTGGACCAATTCTTTCTAGACCTATTAACAGTCTTTTGCAAAATTAATTTGAGTTCTCTATTACTTAATTCTACTTGACCACTAGACTGAGGGTGATAAGGGGATGCAATTCTATGATTAACATCATATTTAGCAAGCATTTTACGAAAAGCACCATGAATAAAATGTGAACCACCATCAGTCATTAAATATCTAGGGACTCCAAACCTTGGAAAATAACTTCTTTAAGCATCTTAATAGAAGTGTTATGATCAGCACTACTAGTTGGAATAGCTTCTACCCATTTAGTAACGTAATCAACAGCAACTAGAATATGTGTATAACCATTAGAGGAAGGAAAGGGTCCCATATAGTCAAAGCCCCAAACATCAAATTGTTCCATAACGAGTGAATAATTCATAGGCATTTCTTGACGTCTACTAATATTACCAATTCTTTGACATTCATCACAAGATAGGACAAACTTACGGGCATCCTTGAAGTGAGTAGGCCAATAAAAACCAGATTGCAATACCTTATGTGCAGGTCTATCCCCAGCATGGTGTCCTCCATAAGCTTCGGAGTGACACTTGTGTAGGATCTATTCATGTTCATGCTCAGGTACACAACGTCTAATAACACCATCTACTCCTTCTTTATAAAGATGTGGGTCATCCCAAAAGTAATGCCTCAAATCATAGAAGAACTTTTTCTTTTGCTAGTATGTGAAACTAGGTGGTATAAACTTAGCAACAATGTAATTAGCATAATCAGCATACCATGGAGCAGTATGAGAGGCATTTATGACATTTAATTGTTCATCAGGAAAGCTATCATCAATAGGAAGTGGGTCATCAAGCACATTTTCTAACCTAGACAAGTTGTCTGCAACGCGGTTCTCAGCTCCATTTCTATCAACAATATGTAAGTCAAATTCTTGTAGAAAGAGAACCCATCTAATAAGTCTAGGTTTAGCATCTTTCTTTTCCATAAGATATTTAATAGCAGCATGATCAGTGTGAATAGTTACTTTAGAATCAACAATATAAGGTCTGAACTTATCACAAGCAAATACAACTGCTAAGAATTCCTTTTCAGTAGTAGCATAATTTCTCTGAGCATTGTCTAGAGTTTTACTAGCATATTGAATAACATTTAGTTTCTTATCAACTCTTTTCCCTAGAACAACACCTACAACATAATCACTAGCATCACACATAATTTCAAAGGGTAAATTCCAATCATCATCAAAGACAATAGGTGCAGAGATCAATGCTTTCATAAGTATTTTGAATGCTTCTACACAATCATCATCAAAGACAAATGGTATATCTTTTTGTAATAAATTAGTCAGAGGCCGAGAAATTTTTGAGAATTCCTTTATGAACCTCCTATAAAAACCGACGTGACCAAGGAAACTTCTTATACCTTTGATGTCCTTGGGACATGGCATCTTTTCAATAGCATCAACCTTGGCTTTATCAACTTCAATACCTCTTTCAGAAACTTTATGCCCCAAGACAATACCTTCATTAACCATAAAGTGACACTTTTCCCAATTCAAGACAAGATTAGTTTCTTCACATCTCTGCAAAACTTGATCAAGTTTGCTTAAGCAATCATCAAAAGAAGATCCATAGACGGAGAAATCATCCATGAAAACCTCACAAATCTTCTCACAAAAGTCAGAGAATATAGACATCATGCATCTTTGAAAGGTAGCATGTGCATTATATAAACCAAAAGGCATACGCCTATAAGCAAAAGTACCAAAAGGGCAAGTAAAAGTAGTCTTTGATTGATCTTTGGCTGACGCAGGTATTTGAGAGAAACCAGAATAACCATCTAGAAAGCAAAAATGTGTATGTTTGGATAATCTTTCTAGCATTTGGTCGATAAAAGGTAAGGGGTAATGATCCTTTTTAGTTGCCTTATTTAATTTGCGGAAATCGATTACCATCCTATAACCTGCAACAATTCTTTGAGGAATCAATTCATCTTTATCATTAGGAACGACAGTAATACCTTCCTTCTTAGGGACACAATGGACAAGACTTACCCACTGCCTATCAGCAACAGGATAAATTATACCTGCCTCAAGGAGCTTTAGTCTCTCCTTTCTTACCACTTCTTTCATTTTAGGATTCAGCCGTCGTTGATGATCACGAACTGGTTAGCATCTTCTTCCAAATTAATTTTATGTTGACATAGAGTGGGACTAATGCCCTTAAGATCATCAAGAGTATACCCAATAGCAGCACGGTGCTTCTTTAGAGTTTCCAATAATCTCTCTTCTTCATGCTCTGAAAGGTTAGCACTAATAATAACAGGATATATCTTTTTGTCATCAAGCTAAGCATATTTAAGAGTATCAGGTAATGGTTTAAGCTCAAACATGGGATCACCCTTGGGTGGAGGAGGATCCCCTAGGATTTCAACAGGCAAATTATGTTTCAGAATAGCTTCCTGTTTAAAGAATACTTCATGTATTTCCCTTCTTTCATTCATAAACATATCATTTTCATGGTCTAGCAAGTATTGTTCTAAAGGATCACTAGGAGGTACGGCAATAGAAGCAAGACCAATAATTTCATCCTTACTAGGTAATTCTTCTTCACGGTGTTGTCTATTAAATTTAGAGAAATTAAATTTGTGAGTCATATCATCTAAACCGATAGTAACAACATCCCTTTTGCAATCTATGATAGCATTAACAGTATTTAAGAAGGGTCTACCAAATATAATGGGACAAAAACTATCTTGTGGGGAACCAAGAACAAGAAAATCAGCAGGATATTTAGTTTTCCCACACAAGACTTCAACATCTCTAACAATTCCCATTGGTGAAATAGTATCTCTATTGGCAAGTTTAATTGCAACATCAATATCTTCTATCTCAGCAGGTGCAATATCATGCATAATTTCTTTGTATAAGGAATAAGGTATTGCACTAGCACTAGCACCCATATCACATAAGACATGATAACAATGATCTCCTATTTTAACAGAAATTACAGGCATGCCTACCACAGGTCTGTTTTTATCTTTAGCACAAGGTTTAGCAATTCTAGTAGTTTCATTAAGGAAATGAATGACATGCCCATCAATATTATCAGACAAGAGATCTTTAACAATAGCAATATCAGGTTCAACTTTAATTTGCTCATGAGGTGTATAAGTTTTAATGTTGCTTTTATGAACCACAGTTGAAGCTTTAGCATGATCCTTTATCCTAACAGGGAAAGGTGCTTTCTCAAAATATGCAGTAGGAACAATAGTATCATTATAAGTGACAATCTTTTCTTCAACTTTAATAGGTGCAGCTACTTTTACTTTTATGGGAGGATGCTATTTAAACCACTTCTCCTTGGGGAGATCAACATAAGTAGAAAAAGATTCACAGAAGGAAGCTACTATTTCAGAGTTGAGTCCATATTTAGTGCTAAATTTACGAAAAACAACGGTATCCATAAAAGATTTAACACAATCAAACTTAGGTGTCATACCTGACTCCTTACCTTTGTCGAGGTCCCAATCTTTAGAGTTGCGTTTAATTCTTTCTATTAAATCCCATTTGAATTCAATAGTCTTCATCATAAAAGAGCCAGCACAAGAAGTATCAAGCATGGTGCGATTGTTATTAGAAAGCCGAGCATAAAAATTTTGAATAATCGTTTCCCTTGAGAGCTCATGATTGGGGCATGAATATAACATTGATTTAAGCCTCCCCCAAGCTTGAGCGATGCTTTCTCCTTCGCGAGGCCAAAAATTATATATATAATTGCGATCACGATGAACAAGATGCATAGGATAAAACTTCTGATGAAATTCCAATTTCAATCGTTTGTAATTCCAAGACCCCATATCATCACATAGCCTATACCATGTCGATGCATCTCCCTTCAAAGATAAAGGAAGACCTTCTTCTTAACAACATCTCCGGGTACACCTGCAAGCTTAAATAATCCTCAAACTTCATCCACATATATCAGATGCTAATCAGGATGTTTTGTTCCATCCCCTAAAAAAGGATTAGCTAGCAGTTTTTCTATCATACCCGAAGGAATTTCAAAGCAGACATTTTCATTTCCATATTCATTTTCAGTAGGTTGAGTAGGTTGAGGAGCAACTCATTTCTCTACTGGTCGGGGTGAAGATACCCCAAACAAGCCCCATAGAGGATTACTTTCCATAGTAACAAGTGACAGTAAATTTCAGCACACTATATAAATTTTTCCTTACCAAATTCCACCTACCAAAGGCGCTTCACTCCCCGGCAACGGCGCCAGAAAAGAGTCTTGATGACCCACAAGTATAGGGGATCTATCGTAGTCCTTTCGATAAGTAAGAGTGTCGAACCCAACGAGGAGCAAAAGGAAATGATAAGCGGTTTCCAGCAAGGTATTCTCTGCAAGTACTGAAATAAGTGGTAACAAATAGTTTTGTGATAGGATAATTTGTAACGAGAAACAAGTAACAAAAGTAAATAAAGTGCAGCAAGGTGGCCCAATCCTTTTTGTAGCAAAGGACAAGCCTGGACAAACTCTTATATAGAGAAAAGCGCTCCCAAGGACACATGGGAATATCCTCAAGCTAGTTTTCGTCATGCTCATATGATTCGCGTTCGGTACTTTGATAATTTGGTATGTGGGTGGACCAGTGCTTGGGTAATGTCCTTACTTGGGCAAGCATCCCAATTATGATTAACCCCTATTGCAAGCATCCGCAACTACAACAAAAGTATTAAGGTAAACCTAACCATAGCATGAAACATATGGATCCAAATCAGCCCCTTACGAAGCAACGCATAAACTAGGGTTTAAGCTTCTGTCACTCTAGCAACCCATCATCTACTTATTACTTCCCAATGACTTCCTCTAGGCCCAAATAATGGTGAAGTGTCATGTAGTCGACGTTAACCACTAGAGGAGAGACAACATACATCTCATCAAAATATCGAACGAATACCAAATTCACATGACTACTAATAGCAAGACTTCTCCCATATCCTCTGGAACAAACGTAACTACTCACAAAGCATAAACATGTTCATAATCAGAGGGGTATTAATATACATATAGGATCTGAACATATGATCTTCCACCAATTAAACCAACTAGCATCAACTACAAGGAGTAATTAACACTACTAGCAACCTACTAGCACCAATCCCGGACTTGGAGACAAGAATTGGATACAAGAGATGAATAGGGTTTTGAGAGGAGATGATCCAGATGAAGATGTTGATGGAGATTGCCCTCTCCCGATGAGAGGAGCATTGGTGATGAGGATGGCGATGATTTCCCCTCCGGGAGGGAAGTTTCCCCCGCATAATAGCTCTGCCAGAGCCCTAGATTGGTTCCGCCAAGTTTCCGCCTCGTGGCGGCGGAGTTTTGTCCGAGAAGATGGCTCATGATTTTTTTCCCATCGAAAGACTCCATATAGCAGAAGATGGCCACCGGAGGGCTACCAGGGGGGCCACAAGGTAGGGGGCGCGCCAAGGGGGGTAGGGTGCGCCCCCACCCTCGTGGGCAGGGTGTGGCCCACCTGGTGAATCTCTTCCGCTGAGTATTTTTTATATATTATGAAAACGTCTTCCATGATGTTTCAGGACTTTTGGAGCTATGTAGAATAGGTCTCTAATATTTGCTCCTTTTCCAGCCCAGAATCCCACCTGCCGGCATTCTCCCAGACTCCATATAGAGAGAATATGCATACGTATTGTGACATAATGTGTAATAACAGCCCATAATGCAATAAATATTGATATAGAAGCATGATGCAAAATGGACGTATCAGCGGTTCGCGCGGCACTGGGCCAGGCCGCTGCGGCTTTTGAAAAGGAGAAGCAGAGTGCCGCCAACATCGCAGCCGATCGTGAGATGGCATTAAAAGACGCCAAGGCCGCCCGCGACCGCTGCCAGGTGCTGGAGGACGAGCTGCAGGGCCTGCGCGCCAACACGCCGAAGAAGCACGCTGCCACCAAGCGAGGGAGGAGAAAATGATGGCCCGGGAGGACGCCGTCAAGAACCGTGATGCTGAGCTGGCGGAGTTGGGGCAGGCGCAGGTCGCCGAGCGCAACCGGTTGGAAGAGCTCGAGCAGGAGGCGAAGGCAAGGGAGGCCGAACTCGACGCCAAGGCGCGAGTCCTGACCGAAGACCGTGCGGCCCTTGCCGATCATGAGAAGAGGTCCCGCAAGGCACTGAAGACGCTCTATGAACATGGCCTGGAGAAGTCGTTGGCCGCCAATGAGGCGGCCCCACCCAGCTGCTTCCTCTCTTGGTGCAGGCGCTTAAGGAAGTTGTTGATGGCGTCGGTCCTATGGCGGAGGCGGAAGCTCGCGTTCTGTCTTCAGCTGCATTGACTCGCGTCTTCAGCCACCTGCACCTTAGCGACCCCAACACTTGCCTTGACGAGCTGCTGGAGCCTGTAGCCGTGCAAGGTCAGGTGGAGGCTTGCTGAAAAAGTTACGCAGCTTTGTCTCCGCTCCTCTGTCTGGTGATGTCACCGATCCTGTCGCTGGTGGTGAAGGTGAAGGCAGCGTCGCTCCTCTGTCTGGTGATGTCGCCGATCCTATCGCTGGTGGTGAAGGTGAAGGCAGCGTCGCTCACGAGGTAGCTTCTTCCGCAGGTGATGGCGAAGTCCGGGGGTGACCTGCGGCTACCCTCCTGTTTTGTTCCTGCAACATGCATTATGCCTCGGGGAGGCGTTTAGACTTTTCATTTGATATTGTGAATACAATGTGTGAGGACAATACGTTTGTACAATTTGCTTCGAGATTTTGCGATTTCCTTCCTATTTTCTTTGCGTTCTGCGTCGGCAAAGCCCGGCCTCGCGCATACCTCAACCGCCATTGGGCCGACCGGAGACCAGGACGGACAAAGGAGTGAGGGGCTACGTGACCAGTTAGGCTCCTGAGTCACAATCCTCAGGAGTCCCCCTTGACGCGCAAACATCTTATAGGGAGAGTTCGCGAGGATAGACTGATGTTCTACGTCGGCAGGGCCCGGCCCCGTGCATACCTCAACCGCCATTGGGCCGACCGGAGACCAGGAGGGACCAAGGAGTGAGGGGCTACGTGACCAGTTAGGCTCCTGAGTCGCGATGCTCAGGAATCCCCCTTGACGCGCAAACAATTTCCATACCTTCCCTCGCTGAGGCCTCAGGAGGGGCGCGACGCCCAGGTCCGGTAGACCTGGTTGGGTGGCGTGCGCTTGGGTGTGGTTCGAGTGCAGCCCCGTGCCCAGCCCCCTCGCGTGGCTCTCCCGAGGGGAGGCGTTGTGGTGAGGCCGTACGCTGAGCTCTGGGCTCCCCGAGGTTGGTATGACCATGGGGCCTCCCTCAGTTGTTTATCACCAACGTGGAGCATAGTGATTCCGCTTGTGCATGGGCATAGCCGCTCCTCGGCAGTGTCGATAGCCAGCATGAAGCATGGTGCTTCCACTTGTGCGTGGGATGGGGGGCCCCTTCGGGAGGAGCCCCCGGGCCATGTACAACCCCGCCCTGACACGTGGCTTGCACGGCAGGGCTGCGAGGTGTGTCTAGGCACTCGTGAGCCAGTGTGGGACTCACGAGGCCCTACCTCAAGGTGGGTTGTGCCTGGTCTGGAGTCTTGGTGGCTGTGTGTTCCTGCAAGGCGGTTAGGTGCAAGCACTCTACGTCCTCAGGTCCCGGCCCTTGAGCGAGCTCAGCCGCCGCTGGTATGCCAGGTCGCGATGCCGTGGTAAGGCTAGGTGGTGAGGGATGGAGAGCCAGTAAGAGCTCCTGCGTCGCGATTCTAAGGAGCCCTCGTTTTAACGCGCAAGCGAATTGCACGGGGTGAATGTACCCGTAGCGGGTGACAATCGAGCAGGCAATAATCGTAGGCAGGTTAAGCAGGGAAGGCAAATCATCTTGGGTAAATGCAAGAAGATACATGCCACTGGGTCCGGCCCGAGCGGCTTGGGGATGATGCATCCCGAGGGGTGCCCCCAGCAAGACAAGCTAAAAGATATGAGCCAAAAGGGATACATGCTGCAGGGACGGACCCACGAGGCCTGGGAATAATGCAGCCCAAGGGGCGCTCCCAGCTTAAACGAGCTTGGAAGATGTCACCTCGTTCTGTAGACGAAGCGGAGTTGGCGCAGTTGAAGGCGTGTGTCGGAGAAATGACTCCTCACGATCCACCGGAGCCCTGAGCCTCAGGAGGCTCTAGGGGCTCAGGAGGCTCCCTGAAGATCGTCTCCGTTTCCTCCAGGACGGTGCGGTACCTGGCCTCTCGAGCCGCCAGGTCACGCCGCATGTTGCACTGATAGGCTGACGCCACGCTCGGGAAGCCGAGGGGCATGTGAATTGTAACACCCTCGATGCGACTATAGCTCCCACGTGTCGAGGCACGACTTAGAGACATAATCTCATAGAAGGCATATGTCGCAAGTTAGGCAATCTTCACAAACATCCCATGTAATATAATAATAAAAGGGGAGATAACATAGTTGGCTTACACTCGCCACATCAATCAAGTACATAAATAAGATTACATCATCCAAACACTCATGGCCCGACTACGGTGCCAAAATAAAAGAGAACCCAACATGCGACACGGTCCCAATCACCCCCAACTGGGCACCACTACTGATCATCGGGAAAGGACACATAGTAACGTTGAGCGTCCTCGTCGAACTCCCACTTGAGCTCATACGCGTCTGTTGGAGCGGAATCATCAGGCCCTGCATCTGGTGAAATAGTAATCTGTGAGCCACAGGGACTCAGCAATCTCGCACCCTCGCGATCAAGACTATTTAAGCTTATAGGTAAGGCAAGGTAAATATAAGTGGAGCTGCAGCAAGCGACTAGCAAGTATGGTGGCTAAGTTATTCGCAAAAGAGAGCGAGAAGAGGAGGCAAAGCGCAGGCGAGAAACTAGAGAACAACCTGCGCAAACATTACCCCAACACCGTGTCCGCTTCCCGGACTCCGCCGAGAAAAGGCCATCATGGTAACACACTCAGTTGATTCATTTTAATTAAGTTAAGGTTCAAGTTATCTACAACCGGACATTAACAAATTCCCATCTGCCCATAACCGTGGGCACGGCTTTCGAAAGTTCAAATCCCTGCAGGGGAGTCCCAACTTAGCCCATGACAAGCTCTGACGGTCAACGAAGGAATAGACCTCCTCCCAAGATGTTCCGATCAGACTCGGTTTCTCGGTAATTCAAGACACTTCGACAGGTTAAAACAAGACCAGCAACACCGCCCGAATGTGCCGACAAATCCCGATAGGAGCTGCACATATCTCGTTCTCAGGGCACACTCAGATAAGACATCCTACGAGTAAAACCAACCCTCAAGTTGCCCCGAGGTGGCCCCGCAGTCTACTCGGTCGGACCAACACTCAGAGGAGCACTGGCCGGGGGGGTTTAAATAAGATGACCCTCGGGCTCCGGAAACCCAAGGGAAAAAGAGGCTAGGTGGCAAATGGTAAGGCCAATGTTGGGCATTGCTGGAAAGCTTTAATCAAGGCAAAATATCAAGGGGTTCCCATTATAACCCAACCGCGTAAGGAACGCAAAATCCGGGAACATAACACCGATATGACGGAAACTAGGGTGGCAAGAGTGGAACAAAACACTAGGAGAGAGGCCGAGCCTTCCACCCTTTACCAAGTGTATAGATGCATTAAGATAACATAGATAAAATAATGATATCCCAACAAGTAAATAAATGTTCCAACAAGGAGCGGCTTCCAATCTTCACCTGCAACTAGCAACGCTATAAGAGGGGCTGAGCAAAGCGGTAACATAGCCAATCAACGGTTTGCTAGGACAATGGTGGGTTAGAGGTTTGACATGGCAATTTGGGAGGCTTAAAAGCAAGTGGTAGGCATCGTAGCAATGGCATAGCAAAAGAGCGAGCAAACTAGCATAGCAAAGATAGTAGTGATTTCGAGGGTATGATCATCTTGCCTGCAAAGTTGTCAGAGTTGACTGGATCCTCGAAAGCAAACTCAACGGGCTCCTCGTTAGCGAACTAGTCTCCCGGCTCTACCCAAACAAGACAAACAAGCAACAACGATACAATCAACCACGTGCAAGCTCAAACAACACGATGCAAAGATGATATGCTATGCGGGATGCGATGTGGGATGCAAAATGCAAGATATGACAGGAAACGCATGAACCTGGCCTCAACTTGGAATTCCAAGTGTGCCACTGGAAATATGAGATGAAATCGCTTGAAAACTATATAAATAACGCCGGAATCGGAGTTACGGTTTGGAAATGGCAAGCAATTCAAATATGACACCGGTCTGCGATTTACAGCAAGTAGGCATCTAAATGCAACGAAATGAACATGCTATAGCAACCAAACATGACAACAAAATATATGGCAGGGATGCATTCAAGATGCTTAACAAAAGTCTAGCACTGAGCTACGGCCAATTCATCCATTAACAGGTTCAAACAAGCATGGCAAAAATGCATATGGCAAACAGATCTCAGACTTAGTAAAATTAACACTTGTCTGGAATTTCAGATCAGGTAGCCCTCTTCGGAGCAACAAAACTATATGCTACAGGACCCGAACATGGCAAAGTAAAGCATGACACGGAGATACTCAAAGAGTTTAACAAAAGTCCCTTAGTGACCTTGAGCCAAAAGGGATCAGAAAATACAATTGCAAGCATGTGAACATAGCAAAAACATAATCAGTTTTCAGACTTAGTGAAAACTGGCACATGCTGAAATATAACTCAAGTAGGCATGTTTACGAGCTCGATGCACTCACCACAGGGAAAGTCATGATAAGATAATCATACACCCATCAAGAAGGCACAAAATTCAAGCTAGACATGGCAAGAACAATAGCATAGCATGCGCGGATCAACTACAACATCATCGGCAAAATTGCAAACAAGTTGACAATCTGCCCAGATTCACAAAGTCGCAAAAGTAGAGCTCGATTGACTCAAGCTAGGGTTCTCCATAATTTCAAACAAAGACATGGATGGATAGAGCACTACAATATTAACAAAACATCCTTACTGATCATCCTCAAAAGAGGCACGGATCACTAGGAAACAACATGAACATATGGCATCATGAGATAAACAGCTCAAGGACTTAGTGGAAATGTTAAGTCCCTGAAATCAGGAATACCAAATGCCTCACTTTGCAAGCTTGTGCTAGTCACCACACACATCACAAAAATACATGGGTTGCACCTCTGGAAAGATGGCAAAACCCTTAACAAAACATATGTAGAGCACAAGGGCATAGCATGCACACAATAATCATGGCAAAAATGACAAAACCCTAAACGGAGTAGCAGATCTGACAATTAACTCAAGTAGCCCTCTTCTAACAGCATTTCGGGCATCAACATGAGCTCAAATGAAAATGATGCAATGGAATGAAATGATGTACTCTCTGAGATGAACATTTTGATATGCTATATGCATAAATTGGAGCTACGGATGCAAAGTTACGGAGCCGTGAACAGGAGCACTTGAATTGAAAATCTCCGAGACTTAGAAAAAAACAAAGTCAACCTAAAATTTCAGATCTGGATCGCACGCTTCCTGAGGTGGATCCGGGCTCGCCGGCGGGCTGGTCGGTGACGATGGACGGTGGTGGCCGGAGTTAGAGGGAGGAAGAGGCCGGGGCGGTGCCGGCTTGCGGGGCGGCGAAGGGAGCTAGGAGAGTCCAAATGAGGTGCGGTTTTTGGCCACGCGATCGTGATCGAATGCTCTAGATGATGGAGTAGAGTTAGGTGGGTTTTGGGCCAAATTGGAGGGGTGTTGGGCTGCAACACACACGAGGCCTTTTCGGTCCCTCGGTTAACCGTTGGAGTATCAAACAAAGTCCAAATGGTACGAAACTTGACAGGCGGTCTACCGGTAGTAAACCAAGGCCGCTTGGCAAGTCCCGGTCCAATCCGGAAATGTTTAATCCCCACACACGAAAGAAAGCTAGAAATGACCACCGGAGGAGAACGAAGCGCCGGAATGCAAAACGGACAACGGGGAAAAAGCTCGACTGCAAGAGACGAACACATATGCAAATGCAATGCACATGATGACATGATATGAGATGCATGACAACGACAACAACACACGGAGACAAGGACCCGAACCCGAGAAAATAAATATAACTTAACGCCGGAAATGGCAAGAGTTGGAGTACAAATTGGGAAAGTAACATCCGGGGTGTTACATGAATGTAGTTGTGTGGGGGGCCCTCGCAACAGCCCACATGCGAAGGCCAGAAGCGCTCCTAAGACACGGCCCTGTTGAGCCCCGGGACATCGATGCAGACGCGCAGCTCAGCACCCTCGCCTGGGTGATGAGCTGCGCCCTGTGAGCGGCTGTCGCCGTGCATGGCTCTTGCATCTTGTAGTTCCTGTGTGGTCTTGGCGATGAACTCCTGAGTGGTGGGCACCCCTTGCCCTGTGTTCTCCTGAGGAAAACGTGTCGTGTAGCACGCCTCCGAGTGGAGCTCGAGCGCCTCCCTCATGAGGTTCGCAAGGCCTGAGGCCCTCCAGAAGAGAGCCCCCGAGCCCTGCCTGAGGAGGGCGCTCGGCGCGCCTTCCTACGCGATGGAGGGTGGCGCCCCTGGGACGAACGCTGATCCTAATGAGGCTCCTGCCGCGATGCCATCCTCCTGAGGTCCTGCGTGGCACAGCTGCTTCTTCTTGGGGATGGCTTCCGGAGGGCCCTCACTTTTGTTGTCGGGGTTGTCGATTGTTGTAGCTTGGAAGGCGCGCTCAAGGGAGCACACCGCATCCCTTTCCACACATGGGACCGTGATAACCCCGCCGATTCCAGGCATCTTGAGGATGTTATAGCCGTGGTGGGTGACCGCCATGAACTTGGCCAGGGCTGGATACCCAAGGATGGCATTGTATGGCAGGCGGATGTGCGCGACGTCGAAGTCGATGAGCTCAGTGCGGTAGTTGTCGCGTTTGCCGAAGGTGACAGGAAGGCGGACCTCCCCTATCGGTGTGGTGGAGCCGTCGGTCACTCCTGAGAAAGCTTTGGTAGGCTGGAGCTGCTCATATGGCACGTGGAGGTTGTCAAATGTGTCGACGGACAAGACGTTGAGCCCTGCACTGCCGTCGATGAGGGTCTTGGTAACCTGCACATTGCTGATGACTGGGTAACACAACATCAGGAGGATGCCGACGGTGGCTGCGCACTTGAGCTGATCTGCCGAGTCAAAAGTGATGGCGCACTAGGACCACTTGAGCGGGCATGCGGCCTCAAGCTTGGGGAGCACCGCGTTCACCTCGCGAGCGAACCGTTTGAAGATGCGCTGAGAGGCCGGGGCCTAGGCGCCGCCCAAGATGCAGGCGATTGCACGCGGCTCCTAGAAGCCCCTAGTCCCTCGTCCTGATGATGATAGTCATTCCTTCTTGGTCGCGGCAGTGGGGGAATACCGGCGTTGCTTTGGGGGCGATCCTCACGAGGCTGGTCCCTCCCTGTCTCCTCGCGAGGATGGTCTTGTCAGTGGTCCTCACGAGGCCTGTCGCGCCATTCCTGGCGCGGGCCACAGTCGTCCAAGCGTCCGCCTCCACGTCCTCCTCCATGGTCATAGCCCCGGTCGCTGCGCTAGGGGCGTCGATCGTAACGTCCTTCTCGTATGGCTCTGAGCTCTTGGTAGTCACTAGTGTTGTGGGTTTTCAAGTTGTGGAAGGTGCAGAACGCTCGACTGTTCTTGGATGACTCAGGCCGATCTCTGCCCCTTTCAGTGTCAGGCTCCGCTGCTAGCACCACTGCTTCCTTGCGCTTCACGTCCTTGGCCTTGGCTTTCTTCTCTTCTGTGCCCGCGGCTGGCAGCTCAAGGAGAGAGTGGCACCCCTCCTGAGCTCTTGCGCACTTGGTCACCAGGTTGAATAGCTCCTGAGATGTGCAGAGCTCCTCGTGGGTAGCAAGCTCTTCCTTCATCTTGACGTCACGGACGCCGTTGGAGAACGCAGAGATGATGGCCTCATCCGTGACCTTGGGGATCTTGAGGCGGGTGTTGTTGAAGCGCTGAATGTACTTCTAAAGGGTCTCCCCTGGCTATTGCTTGATGCGGCGCCGGTCGCCCGTGTCTGGCGGGCGGTCGCGAGTGCCCTGGAAGTTGGCGACGAAGCGGTCGCGCATCTCGTCCCAGGAGGAGATCGAGCCGTGGTGTAGGTTCAGGAGCGAGGAGCGGGCCCCGTCCTTGAGAGCCATGGGAAACCAGTTTGCCATGACTTTCTCATTGTCGTTGGCTGCTTCGATGCTCAGCTCGTAGAGCTGCAAGAACTCCATGGGGTCGGCGGTGCCGTCGTAGCGAGGAGGCAGATCCGACTTGAACTTGCCTGGCCAAGCGACGTTGCGTAGCTCGGGGGTGAAGGTGCGGCAGCCGGCCGTAGTTATTCGGGCCCGCTTCGGAGGTGTAGGTTGGTCTTGACGAGGTCCACGCGGCGCCTCCGCGGGCGGTGCGTGGTCTTGACGAGGCGGCGCGGGAAGCACAGGTGCAACTCCTTGCGGCTGAGGGATTTCTTGGCAGCTTCTCTCTTCGCGCGCGGGCACTGGACGTGGCGGATCACACCATGGGGCCGCGCACCTTGGTGCCAAGGCGCCGTCTTTGGGCTGGGGTGGTGGAGGCGCGCCCCGGGCCTCGTCGCCCGTGGCCGGCTGAGGGTGAGGCAGAGAGACAGATAGCGCCGGGGAGCCCCCTGCGACTCGGACGAGCTCGGCGACACGGTCGAGCCACTCCTCGTAGAGGTCGTCGACTAGGCGATAGCGCAGGAGTTCATTTGCGGCGAGGAGTGCGGCCTGCGCCTCCATGGGAGTGTGGCGTGCATGGGACGAAGAACCGGCCGGGGTCAGCAATGGAGTGGTGGTGTGACCGTCCTGCCGTACCGAAGGATGGAGCGAAGACGCTTGCTGCTCGTTCCCCACCGGGCCGGTGGCAGCATTGGCGGTGGGAGACGGAGAATGACGAGGTGGCCCGCTGATGGGGGCCGTCTGAGCAACGCGGGCGGTGAGGGCAGTCTGACGCTCAGCTCGAGCACGGCGAGCATCTGCCATGGAGACGATGGAGCGACGGAGCGACGAACTAATGGAAGGGAAGCTACGGCGCACCCCTACCTGGCGTGCCAAATGTTGGATGTGGGGTTCCAGCAAACCCTGAAGGTTTGAACACTTGGGTGCGCGCGAAGTCTTTTCCTCCCACAGATCTACGCCCTAGCTCACTAAGATCTCGCGGACGAACTCGACGAACTCGCAACACAGAAAGACACAATATTTATACTGGTTCGGGCCACCGTTGTGGTGTAATAACCTACTCCAGTGTGGTGGTGGTGGATTGCCTCTTGGGCTGATGATGAACAATACAAGGGGAAGAACAGCCTCCTGAGAGTGAGGTATTCTCGTGCTTGGCTAACTTAGGTGTGTGGGGATGATCTTCAGGCTCTCCCCTGTGTATGGTGGTGGCTAGTCCTATTTATAGAGGCCTTGGTCCTCTTCCAAAATATTGAGAGGGAAGGGAGCCAACAACGGCGGGCAATTTTGAAGGGGGACAACTAGTACAAGCTATCCTGACAAAGGTGGTCTCCGCCTGCGAAAGGCTCTGGTGGTGACGCCATCTCGGGCTCCACAATGACCTCCGTCTTGCCGTCCTTCTTGTCTTGGTCTTGTTGCACTGATATGGCAACCTTTGCCTGATGCCTCGGTACTCCTCGCCTGCGCTGGCCTCCTTAGCACCAAAGAGGAAACAAGGACGCTATGTGCGCTGGCGCCCGCCTGGCGCCCGCCTGGTGTTGATCGTCATGGCTCATGTCACGGGAGCCTCGTGAGGTTTGCCTCGCCTTGTTATCTCCGCCCCTCGTGAGCCTGCCCGGCTAGGCCACTCCAGAGGAGGTCTTGTGTCGTCCGCCTAGCGAGACTTGGCCCCTCGCGAGGGTCTTGGATGCCTTGTTGATGAAGATGGGGCGTACGGCCTGCTGGCTTAGCCATGCCACGGGCCACAGGCAGGCAAGTCTGGGGACTTCCGTTCCTCGAACGCCGACAACGTCCACTACCCACACTACCACGGCTAGCCCGCGTCAAACTGCCTCCTCCACAACTGAAAACATGACCCCCATCACACCTTGGCTAAGTTGGCAGGCGCACGGGGTGTGACAGGGGGGTGATGGGGTGTGACAAACTCGCCTCTGCATGCGGCGCCGTGGCACGCCGCATTGTCGCCTGCTCCGGCTCGCTCCAGGCTCGGCCTCGCAGGGGGATGGCGAGTGGGGCTCATGACCCCCCTCCCCACCCCTCACTCGGCCTCGTGCTAGTGCATGTAGTGTGCTTGGTTGAAAGGTGCAGTGCGGCTATTCTATTTTTCCAAACCCTAGCACGCATGCAACCATAGAGCCACACCCCTAAGATAGACAGAGGGCGACGAGGTGTGACGGACTCGCCTCCGCATGCAGTGCCACGTCACGACGCATCGCCGCCTACTCCGGCTCACTCCAGGCTCAGCCTCGCTGGGGGGTGGGGAGGGGGGTCACGACCCCCTCCCCACCCCTCTCCCAGCCTCGTGCTAACGCACACAATGCTCTTGGTTGACAGGAGCAATGCGGCTATTCCGTTTATCAAACCATAGCACACACGCAACCCCAGAGCCACACCCCTAATATAGATAGGGCGAAGGGGTGTGATGGACTCGCCTCCGCATGTGGCACCGCAGCACGCCGCGTCGCCGCCTTATCCGGCTCACTCCAGGCTCGGCCTCGCAGGGGGGTGGGGAGGGGGTCACGACCACCCTCCCCACCCCCCACGCCGCTCAGCCTCGCACTAACGCATGTAGTGCACTTGGTTGACACGCGCAATGTAGCTCTTCTATTTTTCCAAACCCTAGCATGCACGCAACCCCAGAGCCACACCCCTACGATAGAAAGGGGGAGGTGGGTTGTAACGTACTCGCCTCCGCATGCGGCACCGTGGCACTCCGTGATGCCGCATGCTCCGGCTCGTTCCAGGCTCGGCCACAACCCCCCTCCCCACCCCCACCCCCGCTCGGCCTCGCTCTAATGCATGCAGTGCACTTGGTTGACCGGCGCAGTGCGGCTATTCTGTTTTTCCAAACCCTAGCACGCATGCAACACTAGAGCCACACCCCTTAGATAGACAGGGGCGACGGAGTGTGACGGACTCGCCTCTGCATGCGACACTGCGGCACGCCACAACGCGGCATTCTTCGGCTCGTTCCTGGCTCGGCCTCGCCGGGGGGTGGGGAGGGGGGTCACAACCCCCCCCCCCCCCCCCCCCCCACGCCGCTCAGGCTCGCACTAACGCATGAAGTGTGCTTGGTTGATACGCGCAATGTAGCTCTTCTACTTTTTCAAACCCTAGCATGCACGGAACCCCAGAGCCAAACCCCTAAGATAGACATTGGGAGACGGGTTGTGACAGACTCGCCTCTGCATGTGGCACCGTGGCACGCCGCGATGCCGCATGCTCCGGCTCGTTCCAGGCTCGGCCACAACCCCCCTCCCCACCCCCACCCCCGCTCGGCCTCGCTCTGATGCATGCAGTGCACTTGGTTGACCGGCGCAGTGCGGCTATTCTGTTTTTCCTAACTCTAGCACGCATGCAACACCAGAGCCACGCACCTTAGATAGACAGGGGCGACGGGGTGTGACGGAATCGCCTCTGCATGTGGCGCCGCGGCACGCCACAACGCGGCATTCTCCGGCTCGGCCTCGCCGGGGGTGGGGACCCCCTCCCCCCCCCCCGCTCGGCCTCGCGCTAATGCACGTAGTGTGCTTGGTTAACAAGCGCAGTGCAGCTATTCTGTTTTTCCAAACCCTAGCTCGCACGCAACCCCAGAGCCAGACCCCTAAGATAGATAGGGCGACGGGGTGTGATGGACTCGCCTCCGCATTCAGCACATCGGCATGCCACGACGCCACTTACTCCGGCTTGTTCTAGGCTCGGCCTCGTGCTAACGCACAATGTGGGCTTGGTTGACAGGCGCAGTGCGGCTATTCTGTGTCGGTGTACAAAAGTAGGGGCTCTCCTTTTGACCCATTTACTTGAGCACGGGCAGTCAGAGCCGCACGACAAAGCCACACTTACCAGGGCATAGGAGGGAAGTCGGAGAGAAGACGAAGCACGAGACAACCAAGGCAACGCCAAGACTAGAAACGCACGAGAGCAAGAAGGCGAGGTGGACTCCCTCGGCAAGATCCTTGCCGAGGCAGCCTCCGCAGCCCCGGCAAGAGCCATTCTGGGGCAACTTGCCCGATGCTAGCAGAGCAAGCCACCCTTGAGTCTACAAGCTCCAACCCAACCAACTACTTTGGAACCAAGGCTCGGGGGGCGCCTCTGTGGTGGCATGCAAATCTTCGTCAAGATCATAAACATGTGAGATCATATGAGGACTAGAAGACGGCGACCCTCGGCGGGATCCTAGCCGAGGAAATCCTCAAGACCCCCGGTAAGACCCTTGCCAGGGACGACTGCGACGCCACAGCATGACCCTTGCCGGGCCCCCGGCAAAACCCTTGCCGAGGGCATCAGCAGGGCCACTGCCAGGCCTGCGCCAGCCAAGACTCCACCACCGTCCCCAAGCACCTGCTAGCTCAACCAGCTGTGCAGGCACCTGCATGGTGCAAGCGGCCTCTACACCGACTCGGGAAGAACCTGTGTGGCGGTATGCGACCCTTCATGAAGGCTCCACCACCGCGCCAGCTCAGCAGCCAGCCAACGTGGCGCTACGACGCCTCGTCAGCCCAGACGCATGTCGAAGCCAGGAGTGGCGGCGACAGGTGGGACGTGCTTCCTTACCACCCACGATAAAGTGAGAGGGGCATGTCGGCAGCGCATTAAATGCGTTTGATAAAGGATAGACTCATCGACTGTAGGCCTTTCCACCTCCCGTGTGCCACTGTGGCAACCCCTTTTTTCTATAAAAGGAGGCCCAAGGCGACCAGGAGAGGGATTTAGATCTTTTGGGCAAGTTGCACCCCGTAGATAGCTCAAGAACACAAGAACACTCAAATACACCCACCAAAGCAGGACCAGGGTATAACGCATATTCATGGTCCAAACCTGGGTAAACGATTGTAACACCCCGGATGTAACTTTCCAATTTGTACTCCAACTCTTGCCGTTTCCGGCGTTAAGTTATATTTATTTCTCGGGTTCGGGTCTTTGTCTCCGTGTGTTGTTTTCGTTTTCATGCATCTCATATCATGTCATCATGTGCATTGCATTCGCATACGTGTTCATCTCATGCATTCGAGCATTTTCCCCGTTGTCCGTTTTGCATTCCGGCGCTTCGTTCTCCTCCGGTGGCCATTTCTAGCTTTCTTTCGTGTGTGGGGATTAAACATCTCCGGATTGTACTGAGACTTGCCATGCGGCCTTGGTTTACTACCGGTAGACCGCCTGTCAAGTTTCGTATCATTTGGACTTCGTTTGATACTCCAACGGTTAACCGAGGGACCGAAAAGGCCTCGTGTGTGTTGCAGCCCAACACCCCTCAAATTTGGCCCAAAACCCACCAAACTCTGCTCCATGTCCTAGAGCGTTCGATCACGATCGCGTGGCCAAAAACCACACCTCATTTGGACTCTCCTAGCTCTACTTATGCCTATATATACCCCCCTCCATTTTCGGATCTCGTCTTCCTCCTCGAACCCTAGTTCTAAAAAAACATCTCCGCGCCGAGCCGGACACGTCCGACCCGGCCGGACATTTCTCCACCGCCAATCCCGCCTTGCCACGTGGGCACCGCCGCCACCGCCACCATCCCGGCCCGGGAGGCCCAGGAGGGGCCCCCGCGAGCCCGAAGACTCCCCGCCGCCTCCTTCTTCTTCCGCCGCCGCCTTCTCCGACGCCGGTGGCCGGCGCCGCCACGGGCCGCCGCGCCCCTACCGGAGTTCTTCGCCGCGCCTCGCCCGACCTCGGCCTCCGCTCCGGCCGCCCCTCGCCACCGCGGGCCGGCGCCGCCCCGCTGCCCCGCGCGCCGCCTCTCCGGTGAGCCGGACCACCGCCCCACTGCTCCGGCCACCGTCCCCGCCATCTCCGGCAAGTCTCCGGCGAGCTGCTATAGTGTTCTCCGGCATGCATCGGGAAGCGTGCGGATCTGGATCCAGATCTGAGATATCCCTCTCGGTTGACTTTTTGACCCTAACCCTAGTTTTTTATGCATACTTTGACCGCCCGTAACTTTGCATCCGTAGCTCCGATTCATGCATATGATATATCAAAATGTTCGCCTAGACGAGTACATCATTTCATTCCATTGCATCATTTTCATTTGAGTTCATCTTGATGCCCAAAATGCTGTTAGAAGGAGGCTTCGTGAGTTAATTGTCAGATCTGCTAGTTCATCTTAGACTTTTGTCATTTTTGCCATGATTATTGTGTGCATGCTATGCCTGTGAGTCCTTCATATGTTTTGTTAAGAATTTTGTGTTCTTTCCAGGGGTGCAACCCATGCATTTTTAGGATGTGTGTGGTGACTTGTGCAAGCTTGCAAAGAGAGGCACCCGGGAAATCTGTTTTCAGGGACTTAGTTGTTTTCACTAAGTCTGGGATATTTTAGTTCATGATGCCATATGTTCAGCTTGTTTCCTAGTGATCCGTGCCTCTTTTGAGGATGATCAGTAAAGGAGTTTTGTTAATCATGTTATGCTCCTTTCATCCATGCCTTTGTTTGCAATTATGGAGCAACCTAGCTTGAGTCAATCGAGCTCTACTTTTGCTTCGTGGTGAATCTGGGCAGATCGTCAACTCGTTTGCGATTTTGCCGGCGTTGTTGTAGTTGATCCGTGCATGCTATGCCATTGTTCTTGCCATGTCTAGCTTGTATTTTGTGCCTTCTTAATGGATGTATGCTTGCCTTGCCATGACTTGCACCGTGGTGAGTGCATCGAGCTCGTTTACATGCCTTCATGAGTTATATTTCAGCATGTCTCAGTTTTCACTAAGTCTGAAAACTGATTGTGTTTTATGCTATGTTCGTGTGCCCGTTAATTTATTTTGTGAACCCTTTTGGCCCCAGGTCACTTTGGGTCTTTTGTTAAGCTTGTTGAGTAGCTCCATGCCATGTTCTTACTTGTCATGTTCAGGTCATGTATCATGTTGTTTTGCTGCTCCGAAGGGGGCTTCGTGATCTGAAATTTCAGGCTAGTGTTAATTTCACTAAGTCTGGAATCTGTTTTGCATTTGCGTTTTTGCCATGCTTGTTTGAACCTCATAATGGATGAATTGGCCGTGGCTCAGTGCTAGTATTTTGTTAAGCATCTTGTGTGCATCCCTGTCATGTATTTTGTTGTCTTGTTTGGTGGCTGTAGCATGTTCATTTCGTTGTATTTAGATGCCTACTTGCTGTAAATCGCAGACCGGTGTCATATCTTAAAACGCTTGCCATTTTCAAACCGTAACTCCGATTCCAATGATCTTTATATCATTTTCAAGCGATTTCATCCCCTATATCCAGTGGCACCCTTGGAATTCCAAGTTGAGACCAGGTTCATGCATTCCCTGGAATATCTTGCATTTCGCATCCCGCATCGCATCCCGCATAGCATATCATCTTTGCATCGTGTTGTTTGAGCTTGCACGTGGTTGATTGTATCCTTGTTGCTTGTTTGTCTTGTTGGGTAGAGCCGGGAGACGAGTTCGCTACCGAGGAGCCCATTGAGTTTGCTTGTGAGGATCCAGTCAACTCTGACAACTGTGCAGGCAAGATGATCATACCCTCGAAATCACTACTATCTTTGCTATGCTAGTTTGCTCGCTCTTGCTATGCCAATGCTACGATGCCTACCATTTGCTTGTCAGCCTCCCAATTGCCATGTTGAACCTCTAACCCACCATGTCCTAGCAAACCGTTGATTGGCTATGTTACCGCATGGCTCAGCCCCTCTTATAGTGTTGCTAGTTGCAGGTGAAGTTTGGAGGCCGTTCCTTGTGGGAACATCTTTTATTTAGTTATTGGGATATCATTATATTGCTATGTTATCTTAATGCATCTATATACTTGGTAAAGGGTGGAAGGCTCGGCCTCTCGCCTAGTGTTTTGTTCCACTCTTGCCGCCTTAGTTTCCGTCATATCGGTGTTATGTTCCCGGATTTTGCGTTCCTTACGCGGTTGGGTTATAATGGGAACCCCTTGATATTTCGCCTTGATTAAAGCTTGTCGAGCAGTGCCCAACCTTGGTTTTACCTTTTGTCACCTAGCCTTTTCTTTCCCTTGGGTTCTGCAGACTCAAGGGTCATCTTATTTTAACCCCCCCCCCGGGCCAGTGCTCCTCTGAGTGTTGGTCCGACCGAGTAGACTGCGGGGCCACCTCGGGGCAACTTGAGGGTTGGTTTTACTCGTAGGACGTCTCATCTGAGTGTGCCCTGAGAAAGAGATATGTGCAGCTCCTATCGGGATTTGTTGGCACATTCGGGCGGTGTTGTTGGTCTTGTTTTAACCTGTCGAATTGTCTTGTTGTACCGAGTTGCCGAGTCTGATCGGTGTGTCTCGGGTGGAGGTCTATTCCTTCGTTGACCGTGAGAGTTTGTCATGGGCTAAGTTGGGACTCCCCTGCAGGGATTGAACTTTCGAAAGCCGTGCCCGCGGTTATGGGCAGATGGGAATTTGTTAATGTCCGGTTGTAGATAACTTGAACCTTAATTCATTAAAATGAATCAACTGTGTGTGTTACCGTGATGGCCTCTTCTCGGCGGAGTCCGGGAAGTGGACACGGTGTTGGAGTTATGCTTGCGCAGGCTGTTCCTCCAGTTCCTCGCTCGCGCTTTGCCTCCTCTTCTCGCTCTCTTTTGCGTATAAGATAGCCACCATATATGCTAGTCGCTTGCTGCAGCTCCACATATATTTGCCTTATCCATTCCTATAAGCTTAAATAGTCTTGATCGCGAGGGTGCGAGATTGCTGAGTCCCTGTGGCTCACAGATACTATAATTCCAGATGCAGGTCCAGGTGATTTCGCTCCAGGTGACGAGTACGAGCTCAAGTGGGAGTTCGACGAGGACTCTCAGCGTTATTATGTTTCCTTTCCCGATGATCAGTAGTGGTGCTTAGTTGGGGTTTGATTCAGGGCCTTGTCGCATGTTGGGTTCTTTTCTATTTTGGCGCCGTAGTCGGGCCATGAGTGTTTGTTTGATGGATGTTATTTATGTACTCTGATGTGACGTGGCGAGTGTAAGCCAACTATGTATCTCCCCCTTTTATTATGTATTACATGGGATGTTGTAATGATTGCCTGACTTGCGACATTGCTTTCAATGCGGTTATGTCTCTAAGTCGTGCCTCGACACGTGGGAGCTATAGCCGCATCGAGGGCGTTACAACGATCCGTGTGCTTCTTGTCAGACTTGGTCTTTGCACAACCTCGCGCCCACCAACTGTAGAAGGGATCGTAGTGACCCCTTAGGTGTCGTTTCCACAGACATCTCTGGCGCGCCAGGTAGGGGGCACCGTTGTGAAAATCCGGCCTGGCAGTCAGCCTAGTGGTTCTTCATCGTCATGGCTCTGAATGGGAAGGCGGCCACACCGGTCGGTTTGTCGGGAGCCGGACGGCCCATGCCGGTGCGGGCGAGCAGTGGGCCAGTCACTGACAGGACCCGAGGCGTGACCCGCGAGCACCAACATCGCTCTGGCAGTCAGAGCCTGGCAAGTAGCATCGTTCGTGCACAAGGTGACGGGCCGCACGCCGCGAAATCTAGAGACGGAGTTGGGCCGCCCGCAGGCGGCGCGGGACCTTCCTAGGGCGTTGCCGCACCACCCACGGGCAGCGCGACGACCTCCAAGACGCCCACTCGGGCGCCCACAGCGCGCTCTTCCCAGGTTGTGCGCGACGAGCAGCGTCACCACGCAGGTGACCCTGGACACTACTGTGGGGAGAGTCCTGTGCGTCATTTGCGGAATGAAGGAGGTTAGCATGCCCGCCGAAGTGCTGGCAAAAATGGCACACAGCCACCGGTCCATGACAGAGCTCCTTCTAACATGGTTAGAAGTCGAAGCGCGCCACGGTCCACGCAGCTTTCACCGCCACCCACGCCAGTAGAAGCTTTGGCGCACGCGCAGCTGCTCCTCGACTTCCCTCCTGCTGCGGAGAAGCTCGACGAGTAGAGAGCCACTATCCGGAGCCTCATTGGCATCGCCAACAAAGATGAGCCACGGCCGGCGGGGCCCTTAGGCCGGTGCTCCATCGAGCCACAGCACACTAGCGGTGGAGGGACCGTAGGCGTCGCGTCCACGGTGCACTCTCCTCCTCCACGCCAACCACCGCGGATGTCGATCCATCGTGATAACGCTTGTGATAACATTTCCATAGCGTCGTCCGACCAACGGACCCACCGCGACCAACGCTAGGTTCTTCAGGAGCGAGCCCATGAAGACGCTTGAACCACCATCGAGCACCGGCGCGATACGCGCCACCAGTCAGACAGGCGGGCGAGGCCTGCTATGGACCACCCAGCACCTGGAGCCTACCTTATGAGGTGGGTTGCCCAGCCTTTACCTGTGAGCTGCGGCAGTTCCAGTGGTCGTCCCACCGCACGTTCAAGCCCGATGTCAGTGAGAAGTACAATGACAAGACCCATCCGTCAGAGTTCCTCAGTATCTACACCATCACTATGTAAGACGCTGGAGCTCGTGACGACAAGGTGCTTGCCAACTACTTCCTGTTGGCCCTGAAACCCAATGTCATGTCTTGGTTGATGAACTTGCTAGCGGATTCCATTTCTTCTTGGTCGGATCTGTGTCATGAGTTCGTCGGGGCCTTCACTGGAGGCCACCAAGCTCATGGCCAGGCGAGTGATTTGCATATCATTCCCCAGAAGGAAGGCGAAAACCTGCGCAAGTACATACAGAGGTTTAGTCGAGTGCAATACAACATCCCGGATGTTCATCCTACCGCCGTGATCAGCGCATTCCATCAGAATGTGCGTAACCACAAGATGCGTGAAGAGCTCGCAATGAACAAGGTCAAGGACGTGGCCGAACTTTACGTTCTGGCTGATATATGCGCCCGGGCTGAAGAGGGAAGGAAGTACCCCAGCGAAGACGCTGTGCAGAAACCGACTCTACTGACGAAGACACCGCCGCCCCGACGAAGAAGGGTCGGCGTCGCAACAGGAAATGCAAGGGCAAAGCCGTGCTTGCCATCAATGGATCTGATGACACCAGCGCCACCAAGAAGGCCAAGGCAGACGACCCCTGCAAGGAGATTGCCGGGTGCGCTGCTTGCCGGGCCTTGGCGGCTGCCGACAAGCCAGGGGGCTCCGACAAGCAGTATTGCAAGATCCACCGCACCAAGGGCCATGACCTCCAGAACTGCCGACAAGTTGAGCTGCTTGCTGAAAAGCAAAAAGCCGAATATGAGAGGCGGGACAAGGAGAAGGGTCAGGATGGTACCGAAGGATTCGGCAAGAAGCGTGGCGGCCAAGGAGACAGCCACGGCAAGGACAACCAGCAAGAGAGGCCCGCTCGGGGCCGCGACAAGAAGCAGGAAGACGACGATCTTGACGAGGACAATGAGTCCGGCGAGTATGAGTTCCAGAAGGCTACAGAGGCCATGTGCGTCGATGGTGGCACCTCGCTGCATACTTCTCGCCGCCAGCTCGAGCAATGGGCGCGTGAGATCACAGCAGCAGAGCCGTCGTTCGACGCTTAGAAGCCACTGAAGTGGTCCAGCAAGCCCATCATCTTTGATGCCGAGGACCACCCTGATCGCGCAACTGCGGTCGGGTGTTTGCCGTTGTTGGTTTCACCAAAGATACGCAACCTCAAGGTGAAAAAGATGCTCGTTGACGGTGGGGCCAGTCTGAACTTGATCTCACCCGTTGTGATCAAAAGGCTACAAATTCCTGATGGAGACCTCAAGGAGACAAGTATGTTTCAAGGGGTGAACCCGGGAAGGAGTCAGCCAAAGGGCAAGGTCACGCTGCCTGTGACGTTTGGAGGCGAGCTGAACCACAGGACGGAGAAGATTGTCTTTGATGTAGCCGAGATTCCCTTACCCTACAACGGGACTCTCGGCTGCCCAGCACTAGCTAAGTTCATGGAGGCATCACATTACGCCTACAACACGCTAAACATGCCTGGGCCGATGACCATCATGACCGTCCCTGTGACAAGAAGGATGCGCTGATTTGCGCCGACCTACTCTACCAGGAGGGAAGAAGAAGACCGGCAGGACCTCTCGCGCCCACTCCGGCAAGCGCACCTCTTCGGAGTGTTGTGCTACCGTTGAGGATGTGCCAGAGAGCTCCACTGGCAAGAGCAAGAAATCCAGAGCTGCGTCGCCAGAGACCAAGAAAGTGTCCATCAAGGAGGATGTAACGGGAGGGGCTTTCACCATAAGCTCCACACTCGACAACAAATAGGAAAGCACGCTCATCACTTTCCTGCGGGCAAATGTCGATGTGTTTGCATGGCAAGCATCCGACATCCCCAACGTTCCCAGGGAAGTGATTGAGCACCATCTTGCTGTCTGTCCCCATGCGCGATCCGTCAAGCAGAAGGTCCGGAAGCAGGCTCTGGAATGGCAAGAGTTCATCGCAGAGGAGATTAGGAAGTTGGAAGCAGCAGGCTTGGTGAGAGAAGTTCTCCATCCGACATGGTTGGCCAATCTGGTGGTGGTGCGCAAGGCAAACGTGAAGTGGAGGTTGTGTATCGACTATAGAGATATCAATAAGGCTTGTCCTGAAGACCCCTTCTCATTGCCGTGCATCGACCAGATTGTCGACTCCACGGCCGGGTGTGATCTGTTATCATTCCTCGACGCCTACACGGGCTACCACCAGATCTTCATGGCAAAGGAAGATGAAGAGAAGACAACATTCATCACCCCATGTGGTACGTATTGCTTTTTACGGATGCCTTTCTAGTTGAAGAGTGTTGGCTGAACATTCGCGAGGGCGGTCCAAATTGGTTTTGAGCCCCAGCTAAACAGAAATATGGAAGCTTATATGGATGACATAGTGGTCAAAACTCAAAACCAAGGACAAGGCAACCCTTGTACAAGACTTACAAGAGACATTTGCCAACCTACGCAAGATCAACCTCAAGCCGAACCCTGAGAAGTGTGTCTTCGGCATTCCATCCGGCAAGCTTCTCGGGTTCTTTGTGTCACAGTGTGGGATCGAGGCAAACCCGGACAAGGTTAAGTCCAGATTGAGGCACCCAAGCGGATCAAGGATGTGCGTCGGCTCACTGGCTGCGTTGCCGCCATGAGCAGATTCATCTCCAAGTCTGTCGAGCGTGCCCTTCCCTTCTTCAAAATCTTGAAAAAGGCGGGCCCAATGGAGTGGACCCTAGAGGCCGAGGCAGCGCTGCAGGATTTGAAGAAATACCTCTCCTCTACGCCGATACTAGTTGCGCCTAAACCACAAGAGCCATTGCTGTTGTATCTGGCGGCACCGAATCAAGTGTCAGTGCCACACTAGTGGCACAGAGGGAGGTCGACGAAGAGGCAGTGGCAATGGTGGGGCTGGCAGATGTCAAGCCAGAGATTCCCCCGGCAGGCCTGGCGCCGGCAAGGCAAGGCCCCTGGCAGAGTCTGACACCGTCGGGACAGGTCCCGTGCAACCAGATGAAGTGGTTCGGAGGAAGAAGATGATGCAGCACTCTGTTTACTTTGTCAGCTCTCTCTTGCGGGGGGCTCGGTCAAGGTACTCCGGTGTGCAGAAATTGCTCTTCGGCCTCCTTATGACCTCGAGGAAGCTGCGTCACTACTTCCAAGCACACAAAATAACCCTTGTCACCCTCCCCCCGTTACAACGGATACTGCACAACCCAGACGCAACCGGAAGGATTGTGGAGTGGGCTTGGAACTTTTGAGCTTTGGTTTGAAGTTTAAAAGTACTTCGACAATCCAGAGCAGAGTTTTGGCAGAGTTCATTGCAGAATGGACCTCAATGCCTGACGAGGAAATCCAGGCGACCACCCTCCCCGGCAAGGAAGCAAGTCGCAGCTGGATCATGTACTTTGACGGGGTTTTCTCACTGCAAGGTGCTGGTGTGCTGCTCGTCGCACCCACTGGAGAGCACCTCAAGTATGTAATCCAGATGCACTTTCCCAGGGAGATGTCCACCAACAACACTGCTGAGTACGAGGGGTTGCTTGCCGGCCTCAGGATCGCGGCGGACCTCGGGGTCAAGAAGCTCATCGTCAAGGGTGATTCACAGCTTGTCGTCAGTCAAGTTAACAAAGATTATCATACCCATTGATGGAGGCCTACGTAGATTAGGTGAGGAAGCTAGAGGAGCGCTTTGATGGTATACAAGCGGAGCACGTTCCCCGGGCGGAGAACGACATCGTCGACTACCTGCCGAAGCACGCTACCTTCAAATTACCTGTGGAACCAGATACTTTTGTGCTTTGGTTAACTCAACCATTCGTTGAACCATCAACAGAGTAGAACAAGCAGAGGAACTCAGGCCCCCGCAAGTACTTTCCCGCTGAGCCCCCTGGGGCCGCTATCAAAAATGTTGCCGTGGATACTAAGCTTGCCAGGGAGCAGCTGACTCCGACAAGGCGTCAAGCCCTAGCCGTAGAGACGGCCGCTCCCATGGCAGAGGAAATGCCTTTGGTCCTTGTCGTCGAGCCCCAGGCTCTGGCATGGGCACAGCATACCGTCTGATTCATCCACACAGGGGAGCTTCCTGTCAGTCTGCCATGTATCAGTTCGTCGATGATGTCCTGTACAGGAAGAGACCGAACGGTGTGAAATGGAAGTGCATTCCCTGGGAGGAAGGACTAGAGCTGTTGGCAAAGATACATGGAGGCATATGTGGCTCCCACATAGGGTCGACATCCCTTGCCGGCAAGGCATTCCGGCAAGGTTTCTTCTGGCCCACTGCCCTCCAGCATGCAACGACACTAGTAACCAAGTGTGAAGCGTGTCAGTTCCATTCAAAGAAGCTTCATCAACCAGCTCAAGCCCTTCAAAAAATTCCTCTTTCCTGGCCATTCTCGGTCTGGGGGCTTGACATCCTGGGCCCTTTCCCCCGCGCTGTCGGGGGCTTTGAGTACCTGTACGTTGTGATCGACAAGTTCACAAAGTGGCCAGAGGTGGAAGCAGTGAGGAAGGTGATAGCACAGTCAACCGTCAAGTTCTTCAAGGGGCTAGTGTGCCATTTTGGTGTGCCAAACAGAGTCATCACCGACAATGGCACGCAGTTCACAAGCCACACCTTCATGCAATACATCCAAGACCTCGGCAGCAGGGTCTGTTTCGCTTCTGTGGCACACCCACAGAGCAACAGCCACGCAGAGAGGGAAAATGCTGAAGTGTTGCGAGGCCTGAGGACATAGACTTTTGACAGGCTGCACAAGAGCGGAAAGCGCTAGATTGATGAGTTGTCGGTGGTTCTTTGGTCGATCAGAACGACGCCAAATCGAGCCACCGGCCAGACACCCTTTGCCCTAGTATACGGGGAAGAAGCAGTTCTCCCCACGAAACTCATATACGGGTCACCTCGAGTGCTCGCTTACGATGAGCTTGAGCAAGAGCAATTGCGGCAAGATGATGCTACGCTCCTTGAGGAAGATCATCTTCGGGCGGCTGTGAGAGCTACACGCTACCAGGAAGCCTTGTGTCGCTACCATAGCCACAAGGTTCATGCCCGAAGCTTGAGGAAGGCGGCCTTGTTCTTCGGCGCGTTCAGTTGGCCAAGAATTCCAACAAATTGACGCCGAAGTGGGAAGGCCCTTATCGGGTAATACGAGTCACCAGGCCTAGCGCAGTCCTCCTGGAGACCGAAGTTGCTGTTCCAGTGAGCAACTCCTGGAACATAGAACATCTTCACAAGTTTTACCCATAAGGCGTGGTTGCCGGGCCCCCCGGCAACCCACCTTGTGTACAAGCCTTGCCAGTAAGGCATGTAACCCTCTGTACAAAGCCAGGAGCAGACCCTGAGCATAAATAAATGAAGCGCTGGCGCCCTAAATTTTAGCATGCATGCTAGGTTAAGTCTCTCCCTCGATTAGGCTTGATAGTGCGTAGAGGCCACAAACCCCTAGCCTAGAGGTCGAGTGTGCCTTTTTCTATCTTCTTTGGTTCGCAAGGCACGTGGACACTTCTGTTGAGCCTCTTGGCAGAGAGAAAACGAACCGGCGCTCCGGCCCCGGCAAGACAAGACAGCCGAGGGCTGAAGACACAAGGATCTAACCATGGCAAGCCAAAGTTGCTGGGGGCTGCAGATTCAGATAAGTCCTTCATCCCCTGTTGTGCATTTCCTTATGGAACTGGGACAAATGAAACCCCGTTTTGCTCCAAGACCGCCGTGCTCCCCCTTCTTCTTGTACCCAAGTCCCTGGGACAGAACCGGGTCATAAGTGCGGTGGCAAGGAAATAAACGAAGGGCTTAACTCTACTTCACCCCTGCCTCCGCCAAAAGCGTGAGAATGGTCGACTGAAGTCAGGGGACGGCAAGGCCTATTGCCGGGCGACAATGTTTATCTTAAAAATAACAAGGATTCGTTCCTTGGCATGGGCCTCGCTCACGCACAAAGAACCCGTCAAGCACCCTTTTTCATTAAAAACATCCCATACAGGAACAGTCCATACGGAATTAAAAACACGAGCAAGGGGATTACAAATTTTAAATCTAACAAGTGCCCGCGGGCTTACAAACTAAAAAGAGATAAGATGTCCGTAATCCCTTTCTTGTCCCTCTCCTCAGAAGGTGGAACAAGATGGCAGGAGGGCGAAAAGAGCGCCTAGGCAAGGTGCAAAGAGTAGAAGGCACCAAGAGAACGTCCCGGTGCTGGGAGAGAAGCTAGAAGATGAGGCAGCAGGCCGGCAATACGCGACGAAGGCGTCGATGCCCGCGTAGTCCGACTTGGTGGCCGCCACCCGCCTTCTTCGCCTTCTCCAACCCTCCTACGCCAGCCGCCCAAGGAGGTGACGGGGGACGCGCTCATGGAGAGCTTGACGAGGAAGGCCCTCGGCAGGCCGCGCGACGGAGGGAGGGGCGATGCGGTCAATCGGAGACGAGGTCGATGTGACCTCACTTGACGCTCTCGTCGTCGCTGTCGCTACCCTCCTCATCACTCTCGCTTGAAGATGAGTCTTCATCGTCGGAGGAGCTCTCCACGCAGCACTTTAGGCGAATTCCAAGATCTCCAAAGACCTTGATGGAGAGCAGGCCGCCCTCCATTAATATGAAGTAGAGGATAAGCCCCGCCGTCAGGCTGTGGATGCGAGTGAATGTCTTCCATCCACGGAGGAGGTACATGACGTGAGGAGCGGGGAAGTCGACGTCGACCCGCATGCAGCCGTTCCCGCGGCCCCTCATGTGCAACCTAAGGGTCTGGGGTGGATTGAGCTACATCTCCCAAGCAAATGGGGTAGGGAGACGGAGGCGGCGACGCGGTGGCCAGCGCAGTCTGATGAAGAACTCACGGGGCTGGTCCCCGACGTGGCCCTCCATCGGAGCAGGCATCGCTGGCGGAGGCAAGGCCGATGTGCCGCCCCGTCCCCCTCTCCCCCGAGCGCCACGGCGACCTCGGCCTTGCCCCCTCCCCCTTCCTCTAGTAGCCGGCTCTGCCGCCACAAGCTCTTGGGGAGGAGGGACGCGCTTACGAGCAGCAACCGTTGCTGCCACCGTCGAAGGGCCGGCGCCTCCTCTCGCCATGGCAGATGGAAGAAAGGAGCCGAAGTGAATGGAGACGGATGATGAAAGGGTGTGGGATAGCATCCCCCTCCCCTTCCTTATAAAGGAGCGGGGTCGGGGATCGGCCGCCCTACTCGGCCAATCCGGCCATCAGGGGCGCAGGGGATCGGGACCGACCCGCTGCCCCAATCAGCGACGGCCCGATTTCTGCCTCCACCGTCTGCCACCTACATGGCGGACACGTGGCGAGCAAGCATAATCGAAGGGATGGGTGGGGCGACCGTTCCCCACCCCGTGATCGTGGGGCACTGACGCCTTAAAAACCAGGACCCGAGTCCACCCAAGTAAATGAGCCGCGCCTCTGCGCCTCCCTCTTTTTATGGGGAAGGCGTGAGCCGCCTCTTTACCACGATGTGACGCATGCGTGCGAAAACCACCCCACGCATGACCCCCACATCACGCACGCACCTCCACGTCGCGCGTTCAACGCAGGTCATGGGGAAGCGCAGCGGATGCGATGTTATTGCGGTAAAATCCGCCCCACCTGCCCGCGCACCGTTCTGGGCCTAGCCCAACAACGCGGCGCGCTTATGTGTGGCCTAGGACCGAGGGCTCCTGTCGGTGTACAAAAGTAGGGGCTCTTCTTTTGACCCCTTTACTTGTGCATGGGCAGTCAGAGCCGCGCGCCAGGGCCACACTTAACAGGGCAGAGGAGGGAAGCCGGAGAGAAGCCGAAGCACGAGACAACCAAGGCAACGCCAAGACCAGAAACGCAGGAGAGCAAGAGGGTGAGGTGGACTCCCTCGGCAAGTTCCTTGCCGAGGCAGCCTCCGGAGCCCGGCAAGAGCCTTGTCGGGGCAACATGTCCAATGCCAGCAGAGCAAGCCACCCTTGAGCCCACAGGCTCGAACCCAACCAACTACATTGGAACCAAGGCTCGGGAGGCGCCTCTGTGGTGGCATGCAAATCTTAGTCAAGATCATAAACCTGTGAGATCAGATGAGGACCAGAAGACGGCGACCCTCGGCGGGATCCTAGCCGAGGAAATCCATAAGACCCCAGGCAAGACCCTTGCCGGGGACGACTGCGACGCCACAACAAGACCCTTGCCGGGCCCCCGGAAAGACCCATGCCGAGGTCATTAGAAGGGCCACTGCCAGGCCCGCGCCAACCAAGACTCCACCACCATCCCCAAGCAGCTGCTAGCTCAACCAGCTGGGTAGGCACCTTCGTGGAGACGGGCGGCCTCTACACCGACTCGGCAAGCACCTGCGTGGCGGCATGCGACCCTTCATGAAGTCTCCACCACCGCGCTAGCCCAGCAGCCAGCCAACATGGCGCGACGACGCCTCGCCAGCCTGGACGTGTGTCGAAGCCAGGCGTGGCGATGACAGGTGGGACGTGCTTCCTTACCACCCCCGATAAAGTGAGAGGGGCACGTCGGCAGCGCATTAAACGTGTTTGTCCGATGGGCCAGAGGATACACTCATCGACTGTAGGCCTTTCCACCTCCTGTGTGGCACTGTGGCAACCCCTTTTTCCTATAAAAGGAGGCCTGAGGCGACTAGGAGAGGGATTCGGATCTTTTGGGAAAGTTGCACCCCGTAGCTAGCTCAAGAACACAAGAACACTCAAATACACCCACCAAAGCAGGACTAGGGTATTACGCATCTTCACGGCCCGAACTTGGGTAAACGATCCGTGTGCTTCCTATCAGACCCGCTCTTTGCACAACCTCGCGCCCGCCAACCGTAGAAGGGATCCCAGTGACACCATAGGTGTCGTTTCCACTGACATTCCGTTTTTGAAAACCCTAGTGCGCATGCAACCCAGAGCCACACCCCTAAGATAGATAGGAGCGCGATGGTGCATGACGACCCCACGGAGCCTGATTTAAAAAAAAGAGGAAAGTTGTGCTGAAAAATGAACTTAGCCTTGATGCAGTTCAGTTATACACATGAATGCAGTGCCATTCTGCAAAAAGTTTTTGTACAGATGGAAAAAATAGGTGAAAAAACAAAACACCTACGAAAAACGGTGCAAGAGCAAAAAAAGAAAAAACACACATAATAACAATATGTATATTCTTTATTATTTATATAAAAAAACACACCCAGTTTCGTCCATATACGCTGCTGCAAAAAGCAGACAATACACAAGGACAGAAAATAGTAGTATTTTCATACATTATCTACCTTAGACAACACATAGTACACAACATAAACCCTAGTTCTTGTCCATACATAGGCCTTTAAACAGAAAAAAAATATGCCAAATGACTATTACTGCGACTACGACTGCGACAGGGAAGTAAGCCCAAGGCTTGCAATCAGATCTTGTAGCTCAGGCGGCATGTCTTCATTATACAACATGTTTAATGGACTGAATAGCAGCTGGAAAATGTACTCCGCCTTCCAATCCTCAACAGCGGGCTAAAAAAATTAAAAAATGCAGACTAGTGATTAAAAAAAGGTTGTCGTCACAACAAACAATGAAAAAAAATAAAAAATAAAAACCAAGGTTGAAAAAAGCGGTAGGCGTAAGTGAGGCGGTTGGCCTTCGCCTAGTGCCTAGGCGGTGCCTAAGCGCCCTAGGCATGGCCTAGGCGATAATATAGTTTTTACTCATAGTGTATTTGTTATTATTATATGGGTGTTGATATTAGTTTAGGGCATACAAATAAGTTAATTACCGTCTACTGCCATTGGAATATAAGCCATTTGGCATATTAGTGTAGTATGTGGCATGATTTCTTTCTTGGGTAGGCAATTCCTTGCATGCCCTGCCTAGACCTCCATTTATGCCCTAGGCGAGGCGTTTGGCTATTGCCTAGTGCCCAGGCGTGCCTAAGCGCCTCCTAGGCACTGCCTTTTCCATCAGAGATAAAAACAGTAACAAAAAAGAAGAAACAGAGAAGGTATTTCATCGGATTTGACAATTTTGTCAACTAGACGTTGGCCATCATACAATTGCGTCAACCTTAGAACATAGATTCCACACTCGTTTGTTCCCTGCACTGGCATGGCCGGGTAAGAGGGCTTCTCAGCCAATTTAACCCAGTGAGGGTGGTTCTTAGATTTGTACAACTTTTCACCATAAATCGCCTTCAGCAGCTGAGTCATCCTCCTCATCTAGCAAAAAGGCAGCACAAAGTAATAAACACACATCACATATCAATAACTATTAGACAAACCGAAAAATACAAAGTTCCTCTTAACGTCTAGACAATCCCTCTTTTAAATGCATGTGCGGTAATTTCCTTTATCACTCTTTTACACAGATTGGGTGTGTGGGAGAAAATGCAGCTCTGTGACACATATGTTGCAGTGCACTATATTAACAAGTGTGGTGCTATGTGTACTAATAATGCATGTGTAGTTTAAAAAATATATGCAGTAGGAGAAACACAAAAAAGCTTTGCACTTCGCTAAAAAAATGACATACCACTTCGGTGCAATCTGAGTGGTAGTCAGTCCTTCGCCACTTTGTCGTGAAAATAGGATGGCCAGTGTACTTCCTGGTGTCATGGATATCAATCGTCTGGCAATGCTGGTTCATCGTGTATAAGTAATAATGACCATCCTTGGAGTGCGACATCATAATCTGTCACATCAAAAACAGAATGAAATTGAAAGTTCATTCGACACGTAGCATTAGGACCACTGTTTCAAATAACTATAAAAATAAATGCAACAAACAAGAAAATGAATGACAAAAAACAATGGCCTTACCAGTTTTGCATTCAACAAGTTTTCGTCGCCAACAAAAACCTTGAACTGCTTAACTACAACTTCTAAAATAAATGGCTCATGCACAACTGGCAACACAGGGTATCCTTCATCATCTCTCTTCACAAAGGTTTCCATTTGAAGAACATACTACATAGAAAAAGAACGAAATAATACATAAAAAGAATAAAACATGTATGCACGCATGGACATGAAAAATTCAGTACAAGAGAAAAAATGCACCAAAGCACAAAAAACATGATAGCAGACACATTTACTGTGATAAATAAAGGTGAAAGTAGCACACGTTCACCAGGATGATAAATTAAACTCATATTAGGGTCTTGCTTTTAGTACTTAATGACAAAATCCATGAGATACGAGTCTATGCAAGCTCATTTGCCAAATGTATTATAGATATAGTCAACTTTGACATTTTCAACATCCCCAAAAGAATTATTCACCATCAAGAACGAGTTACTGCAGTAAACATACGCAGATGGGATCAATAAAATAAACTTAAAAACAAAACACACAAAAAGGAGGAAGGGCACACACATAAAACTTGCTCGTTTTATTTGGTTACAAAATCTTGGCTGAGAAAGAGATCCTTTATTACCCTCGCCTCATAAATATATATGAACCTCGGAGGCTTCAATTTATCTAAAGAGCCTCTCAACTTAAAAGCCCTCTCACTTGCCCTCTTGTTCGAAAATACTTCAAACTCATCCGCAGGAGGACGATTGATTGTTGCACTCCTAACCGTAGTGACGTGTGGCACCGGCGTAACAAAATCATCATCATCAACATCAACTACCTCATGAGGAGAGCCAGGGCAATCAACCTTTCCACAATCAGGTCCAGGTCCAAATACCGCATCTGTGTTCAAAACATCTCCAGCATAAGTACCAGAATTCTCTGGAGAGATTTCAATGGCACAATCCTCCATAACTACCTCAGAACCCTGCGACTCAGACAATGATGTACAGCCTCCATGAACACCCCCATTTAAACCTGATAACAAGGAGAAAAAACATGGGAACACTCAGACCAAAATACAAAAACAAAAACATTAAATGCATCTCAATAATATAAAAAGATGCAGTTTAATAAAGAAGAGAATGCAGCCCACTTGCCTAGCATAATGCAGCCCACTTGTCTATAACAATGCAGCCCACTTATATAGAACAATGCAGCTCATTTGTCTAGAAAAATGCAGCTAACTTGTCTACAACAAATGTAGCTCACTTACACAACAAAATATATAGCCATCCATTGTAAATCACGCATCTCAGTAAACACACTAGTAAAAAAAGACCATAAGAAGCGGAAGCATGCAGTAGACAAAAAAGAGTGAGAGAAATAAGAAGTTCACTAAAACAACATTTATCTGCAAAAACTTAAAGTGATGATAAATCAAGGCAACACTTTGTCGATGTGAGCCAACAATAGAGCATGGCCTTTCTGATGTAGCCAATGCGCTCCACTCCAAACTTAGCAACTCGAGCACCATCCCAAGTCTGCAAGAATTGAAACATATAGAATCCACAATCATGCCCGCAATAAAAGAACAAAAAACATCAGTTTCACATAATGAAATATAAAAGAAAAGTTGAACAGTACGGTAGAGAGGGGACAATAACATGTTTCAACACAAATCCATCAAGTGTAGGAGGATTTAACAGCTCATCAGAACTTGAGCAACCTTCTTTCCATGCACGCTTGATAATTTTAACCATCCTCCTAAAAATCTTGTTCGCTTCAGAGCTGCTAGGATTATTGAGCGAGTCAAGATATTCAAACCACCTTTCCTTCACATTCAAGGCAACTTCACAATAATGACCAACGCCATCCCTCGTCTTTGGAGGATTAAATGTTACAAAAAGGACCTGTGGGAAGAAAAAAGTAAAATCATTACAAGAACAAGAAAAAGAACACTATAAAACCAACACACAAAAAATGGTCTTCAACACATAAAAACATTACTCACCATATCTTTTTATCGACATGCTCCTCGGCTTTTGAAGAGAACATCAATTTCACACTCCTGCCTACAATACCACCATGCCAAATACTTGTCTGCCAAAACAAAAACAAACAAGAAATACTGGTCAAGCAAATAGGTTGTTCACACAAAAATAGAAAAGAGAATCAAAAAACAAAACAAAAATTTATGCATGCTTACACAAATATGGTACGGGGCAACCAACATCGGAGATCCCTTGAACTTACCTACCAGTAAAGAAACCTCGAGATCTACAAGGGTTGTGGTGAGCATCCCTTTATCCCAAAAAGATTGACCAACTTCGCAAATGGTAATATCAGCCACCTCAGTTTTAAAAGCAATCATATCCCTGAATTTTTTAGATAAACTGAAACATAAGATACTACAAAAATAACAAGAACGAGAAAGGGTAAAGACTAAAATTAGAAAACACATATGAACAAAACAATTTTTAAAAATCCATGCTTCTTCCTTTTGTCCCTCTAAGTCCTCGTAATAGAAGTGTACAACTCATTGTATCTTTTCATAAGAGCCGGATCAATGCTCGACGGTGTCACAACAAGAAGTTCGTCATCTGTAATAAAAAAAGATGAAGCGCACTTATCCAAAAATGAAGTTCTATATTAAGATAAGGAAATTCTGCTAGCTATTTTGAAAATCGCCAACAAAAGATGAAGTTTCACTTATCATTAAACATCTAAATGCATCTACTGTAGTAATTAAAAAATTGAATGAGAAAAACTTCAACCTCACTATTCGAAACAAAACTATTGCCTTCAGTGTCAGAGTCTTCATGTTGTTGTTCTTCAGAGCTGACCAAAACATTTACTTGGCTAGGTTGCGACGAAACCACCATAGCCTCACTGGACTGCCCTACTGTAACAACATCAGCATTCTCTGGATTTACAATAGTCTGGTCAACGGCAACGTCCTTAGATACCTCAGCTTCATGAGGCTCCACTCTGAATACATCAGGAACATCATTGGGTGTCAGACAAGAAGGAGAAGCAGCAACTCTACCAGTAAGAACAACATTCTCCAGTGCCTTTTCAATGCCAACATCAGAATCTTCGTGCCGACTAGGGGAGGTAGCATCATGGGATTCCTGAGCTACAGAAGGTTCTGCCCAGTCAACGGCAACCGATACAGAAGCATCAACACTACCACCACCAGCAACAGCACAATCCCCTTGGTTCACATCAACATGAACTTCTACGTTTTCATCTCCAGGCTGTAAAAAGTTTAAAAAAGACACAATCATACAAATGAGTTAGGGGATAATTAACACAACAACACACAGTTCACTTATGTCAAATACTGCAGTCCACATATGTAAAACAACCGCAGTTCACTTATGTCAAACACTGCAGCCCACATATGCAAAAAAGAACTGCAGTTCCGTTCTGTTAAAATCTAAAGCTTACATATGTAGAAGACTACAGCCCACATATGCGAAAAGACTGAAGCTCACACATGTAAAACTATGCATCTCACGTATGTAAAAAGAAATGCATATGAGTGAACAGAACAGCGTACGTCAATCTTATAACAACAACAACAACAACAACAAATTAGATTACAACCCACTAACAGAAAAATTAATTCCACTAAGCCTTATCAGCTACAACATCTGGAGGGGACAATGCATCAGCCAAGTCCTCATCCTTCTTAGAGCCATCGTAGGAATCTTTGTGCACATCACAAGGAACAACTCCAGTTTACGGGCATAGAACAAACAAAAATGAATATAAAATGGTAACGACCAAAAAAGAAAAACTTCAACTATGCACAAGAAGTAAACATTTTACAATCGTGAGGTACACAAAAAATACAATAAAATGGAAAGCAAAAAATGCAAGTTCAAGAAGAGAGGCACATGGTAGAACAGGCATGGCAAAAGTACTTGTACCTGACCAATTCCATCATCCCTAGATGCATGGACACCAGAAGATTCCACTCCAGCCTATGACAAAAAACAAATAGTGAGGAGCAGTCCACATAATAGACGAAAAATGTTGAAAAACACAAAAAAAAATCTAGAACGTACATTATCAGCGCCGGCGCCAGCGTCCTGATGGTTCATTTCATCTAAAATGTGCTCAGCATCCTTCTCATGGGCCATGGCCAGTTGGGGAAAAACCAGCAACTGGCCTCAACCTATCACCAGAGGTTGGCAAATCTTTAGTTAACTTCAAAACCTTCAGAAGAAGATCATCAATCTCCTCCTGTTTTTGCCTCCAACAAATGTCTGTTTAGGAGAGCTTCTATTATCAAACATCTGACCAGCCGTTAAACCACGAGTAGATGGAGCCTCATCATCATTAGCAGAAAGCTGGCTACATATAGGCTCATAAAACCTAGCATCAGTGCTAGGCCCCACATCAGAGCCGCCACATAGCACTGTAGCAGGACGGTTGTACATAATAACACCTGACGCCTTCCACTGCAAAAAAAGACAAAAAGGGAAGAGAAATACACATGTGAATACTAGAAAGTTCAGATTTATGATGACTGCATTTTTCTTAAAAAAAACTCTAATCTGAAAAACTCAGATGCACTAATTGACAGCTTCCCAAATTTGTAAGATTCCAGATAAATCTTTCCCTTGACAAGCATATCCTCGTTGTATAACTTCATCAGGTCCTTGGTCGTCAGGTATGAGGCGTGTGGCGTCAACGTGTGCATAATTGAAAATTTGCGAAGCTTCAAGTAATCAAGATATATAATCAAGGGGACAATGGCTCAACCCTCTGCACAATTCTACTTGTTGCCTTCTGTCTGCCACCTCACCACAGCTCCCTGCAGCTCATCAACAACAAGCTCACAAAAGTCCATCTACGCCATAGCCGCATAATCCATGTTCTCAACCATGGCAGCAACCCTGCCCAAACGAACTGCAGGGCCAGGGTGCAGCAAATTTTGATAAAGTATCAGGAAGAACACCTTGACAGCAAGATCAACCGTCACATGGTCATCTTCCTGCACCAACACATCCAGCTTCTGAAGCAAGTCCTTGACACCTATACTTTTTGAACGGTCAAAGCCAAGCTCATCCTTGAGGGCATTCAATGAGTCATCATGGCCACTGGTTGCAGGCATTGGTGCTGTGTGACTTCTCATAGGTAAATAAAAAATGTGATGAACTACGTAACGATTGATTCGAAGAACCCTGCCATTCCCAAAGTCCATTAGCATCGTGGTAGGGTCAATCACTCCCATCAGATAGCACATAGGAATGAGCGACACATTTTTCTTTTTTGTCAGTTCAAAGACAACACCAAATCCAGCTTCCCAAACACTACTACAGTGTGCTTCTTTCAATAAAGTAGCAGCTTTGCGCACAATGGGGAGTGACAAACATACAGTCTTGTTAAATCGAGCATCATCTCCCTCGGCATCATCTTCAGTTGCATTGCTCTTACTAGACTTCTTCCTCTGTGTAAAGGGAAATGCAGTCCACATTAGAAGATTAGCCATAAAAAGAGACAAAAAACAAAGACAAAATAACAATGACGGAAACAAATGCAGTCCACTTCAACAAACCTTTGGAACAACATCCGCCTCCCCACCAAAGTCAGCGCCAACACCTTCATCACCATCATCACGGGTGCACTTGGGTAGACTCTTAGATGAACCACAGTCTTTGGGTGTACCAGTCTGAGCACCACTCACAAAATCAGCAAGCACAAAGTTGTCATCGTTAGAATTGGGACCTTCACTGACATGTGGTCGCTTGCGCTGAGGATCCTTTGCACCAGCTTCAGCAGTTCTCTTTCCAAGATTCTTGTTCATGCAAGAAACATGTTGACTCCGTAGGGGAGTACCACCTTCCTCAGCAACAGAACTCAGTCTGTTCTTCTCCAAAGCAAGCTGCTTGACTTTGACAAATTTGGCACCCTTGTTGGCACCATCTGCAGCTCTCTTGTGCTTCTCCTTCTCCGCATACTCTTTTGAGTCAATTTCAAACCTCAACTTCTACTTGCTTTGCTTCAATTCATATGCACGAAGTTGTTCCGAGACCATCCACTCCTGTGTAACTTCCTCTATACCATCAACAGACTATGATTGTGTTTCACACAAGACAGGACGTCTCTAGTCAAATCTCACACCAACGTCACCCTCTATAAAATAATGGTCAATTAGTTGAGTAACCTCATCAAACCCATGTGCCCCAGCATGAAAATAGACACTGCGCCAAAATGAAGTTTAACTATGGTCATTAAGAAGTGCACAAAAAGAACAAATGCAGTACACTTATACATATAAATGTTTTGCTGCAATCATAAGAAAAATAAAAATAAATGCAGTTCATATATCAATGTAATGGAGTACACACATATGTACAAAAAACTAAATGAATCAACAATGCAGTTCACACATACATAAAGTGGAGTTCACATATACATATAAATACAGTGCTGCATACACTAACTTGACAGTTTGTTTCCAAAAAAATGCCAGACTAGATACAGCAAGGCAACACCAATTTGTACAACATCAAGTAAGCACCATAAAAAATAAACAAAGCATAAACATAAAAATAGCAGATATTTATAAGAACAATCCATTTCAAAACTCACAGGACACATATCAAATTTACAACAGAAATAGGGATACAACCAAATTGGCAAATTAAAAATAAGAAAAAAAACAAACACATACCAGAAGGAGAGGCCACACTTATGGAAGAAGATTTGATTGGTGAATTCAATTGATGTCCAGCATCATCACCATGATCCTCACCACCAGGACAATGAGAGTGAATTGGTGTATCATTATGACCACTGCAATCACATACTGGATTCAATAAAAACCAGAAACAGAAGTTACAAAACATCACATGACAAATAATGCAAAGCAACACTGACAACTAACACATCATAAACAAATCTGCAGGATGAACTAGTAAACTACATAAACATCACAGAAAATAAACAAGGCTAAAGTAAGCAGTCCACATACCTTGAACTCCTCCTACTCTGCTTGGCGAAGACATGTCGTTTGTCCATAGCACAAGGACGAAGTGACAGATATTAGTAACAAAATCAACGAAATCTGACGAAACCCTAGATCAAAATTGCCTGCTACAGAAAAAATACAAAAGCAAAAGTCGCAGCAGCCATTACGAGAATCACAAAACTAGATGAGGGAACGATCAAGGCCGAGGGAACAGAAAACGTACCACAAAAAAGGGGATGAACGATGGTGGTGGGGGGGAGCGGGAACGGACGGGAAAGGGCTGCGGGAGCGGAGCGGGAAGGGCTGGCGGAGCGAACGGGGACGCGGAATGCAGGAATAAGGACCTCTTGAGGATGGCGGTTCCGCTGGCGATGGCGGTTGCTGCAGGCGACGGCAGTTTTTCTCGAGGGAGAGATGCTTTGGGAGCGGCTGCAAGAGAGGACATAGGTTTCTTCTGAGTTTCTCCCTATGACCGGAGCGGTGGGATTGCCTGGGAGGGCCACGTCTGATGCCTGTGTGATAAGGAGTTACATAAAATGGGTCGGCCCAAAACAGCCCGGCTAAAAAAGACAGACCAGAACGAAACGAATAAGTTAGTACCAGATGCAGTTCGCTATGAAGAACAATGAAGGTCGGGCAGTCAAATAAATACATGCAGTTCGAAAAAAAGATAAATTCGAAAAAACAATGCGCGTGTTAAGATAATGCGTCCGAAAAAATGTCTACCTTCAAATAAGTGCCACAACAAAAAATGGGGGGGGCAACCCCCCCCCCTCCCGTGCTAGGGGTTGCAGCAAGTACATGCAAAAAACAGATGCAAGACGCAGCTCTAGACAATGAAATACATTTGGTTAGATGAAGCAATGCGGTATCTAAGCAATGCAGTTTCGAAATACATACATGAATACATACGTGGTCTAATTCACAGCGAAAAAAGTCATAAATTGCGAAATATACTGCATTTTTTCCGGGGGCTATAGCAAGTACACGCAAAAACATTTGCGGTACAAATCCATAGACAAATGCAATGCTCTTTATTAGACGAAGCAGTGCGGTGTCATAAGCAATGCAGTTTCGGGAACACGTACGATACATATAAACGTGACAAATGCCCGTTCGGACAGAACATGGTGGTTAACAAATTTTACTGATGAAAAATAAAATAAAACCACGTTAAAAAAACCACGTTCGGAGACAACCGCCCAATCCGAGCGGTTCCATTGCCACAAACCCATGATCACGGACGCAACCCCAACCCACGATCTGCACAACCGCATCGTCAGCGAGATTGTGCAGTTCATCCGCTGCGGCGATCCCCCCTTTAAATTTAGACCCCTGCCAATGCTTTCTCATCCACAACAACACAAGTATCCATTGCGCTGCCACCAAATCACTCCATCACACCAATCTCCACAGAAGACACCAAGCCCTACTGTCAGCAATGGGGTTCGTCAACGTGTACTGGAACGTGGAGGTGCATGGCAACACCAAGTTGCATGTCATCCACACCAATGACAAGAAGTAGATGGAGACCTCCCTCGAGCAGTACGAGCACCACCTCAGGCTCCAGCGCCACAAGATCTTCGGGATTGGTCTGAGTACAACAACAAGCCAGACGCGACACAAAAACCTGCCCTCATCTAACTCTCCGTCGGCAAGACTCAGTCGGTGCTACTCTTCCAACTGAATTCCGCTGAAAGGTGCACCATCTTCAACAACATCCTCGCTGACCCCAGGTACACGTTTGATGGCTTCTCCGTCGGCGACGACAAAACCAGGCTAGAGTGCATGAATCTGGAGGTCGCCAACTTCGTCGACATCCAGAAGGAATGGAGGGTGCCCGAGGCCACAAAGGAGTTGGACGCCCTTGCAGACGTCGTCGGCATGCTCATCGAAGACTACTACAACAACATGAAGAAGAAGATCACCGACGAGGGACACATGCACTGGGCCACCCTGCCTCTGACAATGTGGCACATCGAGTACGCAACAAAGGACGCCTACGCGACATACAAGATATGGAACCGCATCACCCTCACCTAGGACAGGCTTCGCCGTGCAAAGCTGGAGAAGGGGATCCCCCAAGAAGCGTGCCAAGAGCAGCTAGGAGACGCTACCTGGTGAAGAAGGAGACGGTTCCGGCCAAGAGCCAACGTTGCTCGCGTCATTTTAGATTTATCATCAAATTTTCTTTGTGTTTTTTGCTTATGTATCGTTAGTTTGCTTATGATCATTTGCTTTTGCTGAACTTAGTTTGCTTGTCATATAGAATGGCTTGTAATGATGAACTTTGATTATGTTATGAAGAACTTTATTTCAATTACAAAACAAGAGTTCAACATTAGAACATAATGTAGTGCACATAAATTATGTGATTCGAGCAGTGCATATAATGGACGAAGATGCAGTGCACAAATAGGATGCATGCAGTGCAAAATGTGTACACCTGCAATACAGGACTCTGACGAATGCAGTGCACACATACCCAACAAAGCAGTGCACACCGTACACTAGAAAAAATAATACGTAAGGGGAAAACCCCAAAAAGAAAATGCGACCAGCATGCAGTGCACAAAAATGCACCTGCATATGGAATGCGGAATGTGCGCACATGCACTACACAAACCTGATGAATGTAGTGCAAAAATGATTTTACTAAGCAGTGCACGCCCTATATTAGAAAATACATAAGAGGAAAAATACAAAAAAATGACCACCCAGGTGCAACCAGGCCCCAGCCAGTCTCGTAGTAAGTCTGCGCCCACACTAGGCGAGTCCGTTCTGAGCCACGATGCATGGAGCCAGGCACAATTGGGCCAACGGGTCATAGAGGATAGAGCAGCGAGCGCCATGTATAAGCGCCCAAATAAGAAATAGAGGAGTTCGATGCGGTTGCCTCACCAAGGCTTGAAATAGGTCGCGCACGCTCTCGGCGGGCGAGGTGGGGCTAAACATTAGGGCGCGCACACAGCGCATCGGGAACCAGCCGTCCTCATAGGCCTACTTGTGCAGAATGCGTTTTCACCCCCAAATACTGGCCCAACACACAAAAGAGAGGTTGCTGAAAATTAAAAAAAATTCCCACATACCATGAAAAACCACGGCCCAATAAAAATATAAACAACAACTAGAAAAATAAAAGAACAAACACAATCCATGCATTCTGCAGTTCATTGTAACACGACAATGCAGTTCACTAGATTCAAGTACGTAGTGCTATTGCTTCTCAAATGCATTCGCGTAGACTAAATTAGAATCAATCCACCACCTAACACTAACCACAACATTTATTACTTTCGTTGCTCAATTGGCTGCATAAAAACCTATCCATTCTTGCTCCAGACTGAGACAACTCCTCCCCCCATTCCTCTTTTTCTTCAAATCGTAGATCTAGGTTTCCTCCCATCCCCAATTGTTCTCTGAAATTCCACTAAACCTACCATGGACTGTTCGTGTGGGTGCTTAGGAAGGATGGCACCGGCGGTGGACACATGCGTGTATGTAGATGGTCTATAGCTCACCGACGCCGAGTGGCACAGCATGCTTGGGTGCCTGATGATACCCAACATGGGGTTTCGGGCACCATTTCTTCATTGCCTCACATCCTCATACATGCAGGAAAGTTGGGTATGTTTTTCCCCTCACAATTTTCGACACAATCTAGGTTGCAAATCCACATCTAAATGTATATTTCCATCAATTTGTTCGGTAGTATCAACAATACAAAGAAGTTGTATTATTGTTTAGATTGATGAGCTATTAAGACTAGATAGTTCCACCTATTTTTCTTCAGTACCACACCAGGTATCGACACTAGTTAGATCAGAACCCCAACACATGAACAAAAAAAGAGGTTCAATAGATCAGTGTTGCAATTCTCTTAACATGCTAGCGAAGTACACTACAAATGACCTTGCAGTACAAACATGTTACAATATAATATATATTCTACTAAAACTAGAGGTCAATTTCGTATATAAGTTTGTTCATACATTGCAACTACTATATTAAATACTAGTCATATATATGTCCATATTTAAGTCAACATAAACAGATCATCCAAAAAATAAAGAAAAACATTTGGTGTTTACTTATAAAAATTATTTTCCCATCCATGCCAAAATGCAGAAACTACCATCCGTAATAAATTTCCTGCTTCGAGTTCAGGGAAGGTTACTTTGGAGACACAACACAAGAATGGGTATGCAGACATGCAAGCTCACTACCACATCGACTCTGAAGACTGCATCAACATAACTACTGGTTGGAAAGATTTTGTCTCCCATAATGGTTTTGAGGCCGGAGAAGTGGCCATGGTGTTTTTCTATAAAGAAAATGACTTCCTGAAATTTACAACATTTGGACTGTATGCTGTCTAAAGACAAAGCAAGCCATCCGTGGCATATTTCTAATACTTTGCTTAAGTTGTATGATTTTAAAATTATGTCCATCAAACACTTTGAATGGTGACTTATTAATGTGTGTGACCTTGTCTCCATCATTTTATCACCCTTTTAGACCAGTTGCTGGTGACAGAATGCAGTTATCTAATACACATAGTGTGGTCCTAAATATAAAAAATGTCTTCCTCTGAACAGTAACAAATGCAATGCGAATGGTTGAAACTTTGCAGTTAACATATGATGTTCAAAAGAATTCTCATAGTATGCAGTACAAAAAAATTGTCATAATAACTATTCAGCTAACACCATCACAGAATATACCATCTATTCTAATAGCAGAATAGCAGATTAACCATACTGCTAATGTAGGAAAGTGCGTATTATGCAGTTCTCTAAAACATAGAATGCAATTTAAGAAAAGAGAAATCTCATAAGTTGCTGTCACCACTATAATACAGCTACAACAAAGTCCACTACTAACAAAAATACAGTGCACTACAACGTATGCCAGAACTGCAACAATAAAATTAAAGAAGTACAAATCCAGACATGTGGGGGACTAACAGAGGTGCCAATTCACTCGCACTTACATAACTTGTCTAAAAATGCCGAATCACTAAATTTTCGAAAAATACCCCGCAAAAATTTACATCGGACACATGGTCACTGGATGAACAACATGAGCTTTTCTTTAAAAATTGCATTTCAAAATATGAAGATTACAGCCGCAATACAATGATTTAGAAACAACAGTGACAATAAGTACAAGATTTAAAAACACATCGACGCACAAAATCCAAAAATCAACAAGAACTGAGGAGCGGACGAAGCTCACCCTCCCCACAAACAAATTCATGGGAATTGAAACCTAACTCTTAAAAAATTACACAAATTCTAGAGTTAAGGGAGCGATTAGACGAACGATATCAAAGAGTTCCTACTAATAAACAACACGCGAGCGCCAGAAAGTCGCATCCGATGTGAACACGAACAACCAGAGCAAAGCTCATCCGCCAAATCACTCAATTTACCTGGATTTTAGTAGTTTTTTTAGCAAATTACAATGAAAAAAGGTCAAATGGTGTTCAAAAACAAATTAAATAATCCCACAACACCCGATTCAACACAGAACAGACGGGCGGACTGCCAAAAAATTGAAGCACCTTGAATAATGAATAATAACACTATATATATAGAATATTATTTTGTTACCATCGGTCCCTATAGGGCCCAATGGCCGATTACACGATCAGAAAGACCCGCCCAGTTACCCACCACCTGCCAGCCTGTTCGTTGCTTACCTCTACCCCAGTCAACCCACCTCCCACCCCGATCCCCGCTCCCACATCCCATAGCCGCCACGGACGAGACTTGCCTGCTCCCCCGGCGTGCACCCATCCGTGCTCCCGCATACGTGGCATGGTTTGATTGGAACAAAATAAGGTCCGGTCCCACCCCCTTAAAATCAGGGGGGAGATGATTAGATTAGACAGAAAAAAGAGAAAAAGACAGCCGTAGGGATCCAGCCAAGCCGGGGAGCATGGGGAGGGAGCAGGCAAGCCGGATCCAGCCACCACGGCCCTCGCCGCTGGCGCGCGTCCCACCACCACCACCTCCCATAGCTATCGTTGCCCCCCTTCGCCGGAGCGCCCCCCGCCACCACCACCTCCTAACGCCACCAGCACCACCTCCTCATCCCCGTCTTCCTTCCCGCGCTCCGGCCGTCTTCCTCCCCGCAATCCGTCCGCCTCCCTCCCCGCGCTCCGTCCACCTTCCTCCCCGAGATCCGTCCGCCTTCTCCCCTGATATCCCATGGCTGTACGGCCGTCGGCCAACCCCTCCATCTGTAACTAAGGGCATTGGGCCGCCCTCCATGCCGGGGTGGCCCTGCTAGCCATCAGCGGGGGAAGCGGAGTGGCTTCCATGGAGGGGGTGCGGACGAGTTCGTCCTAGGCGTGCACATCCTCGGGAAGTCCATCTGCAATATGGGCACCTCGCTGAGATCTCATAGTGCTCGTCCCAGACTACTCTCCGAAGCCACTCGAGGTATGCGTGCACATCTGCACTTCAGTCGACAAAAATCAGCAGAATTGGTACTATGAACTTTTGTGCTGGTCGGTCTTGTGTGTTACTTTAATGTTGGACTGAGGAATTTGGCATTAAAATGAAATCAAATAAAAGTTGAAACATAGAGCTCGCGGCTTCTGTTTGTAGTTTGAACTTAGGCACGTCTCTATCCGTCTGTCGTACTTCAATCGTTCTTTGCCATGATGTTGAATCAACTAACTGTGCGTGCATTGCAGCAGTAATGTTTATTTGGTGCAAAAAGCTCACCCAAAAAACCCATCTCGATTAATTAGAATTTTGGAAGTGCATGCTTTGGCAATTAACTGCTGAGTGCCTCTATCTTTCCACTTCAATATTTATAGTGTGGTGTAGTCAGTATGCTGAAGATGAAGTTTCTTGTCAAACTTTTCCAGTTAATATACATGGTACTTGGTCATATATTCCACATGTACTTACATCATTGTTAAGCATCTTTCCATCTAAACTTCCATTCCTACAGGTGGAGAATACATAGCAGGATCTGCCCCAGCAAATTAACCACATGTCGCCGGAGGCACTCTGCCTCTCCTATGCACCCCCTGCTTCCATGTCCCTCCACCACCGCCCTCCCTTAACCCTCTGCAGTTATTGGCAACGCGGATGTGGCCCCGCACTGTATGGACGCGCCGCTATCGCTCTGTCATCGCGTACAGAGAGTTCAACGCCGCAACCCCCCTCCGTTCAATCTCGCCGCCATGGGTGTGCCCCACTCAACTCCCTCGCCTGTGCTTCCGTGGCGTAACAATGCAACCTGCAGGAGGAACCGTGGGGGGTCGAGGACGTCCAGCTCGGCAGTCCAACTCGGCATGATTCACGTCATCGTTGGCCCCATGTTCGCTGGCAAGATCACCTTGCTTCTCCGCCGGCACCGTTAGGTACTCACCCCGTCCCGTCTATTGCTTAGTGCTTCGTTTTGCGTTGCTAAAAACAAAAAACAAGGAAGTTCAAATTGAAAATAATGAGAAGTTAGACGTTTAAAAAAATCAGAAGTTATTTTAGTGAATCTCTATTGAAAATTAGCTCACGTTTTAGTGTATCAGAAGTGGTTTGTACTTTTTTGCTTGACGCGTGTTCATGAGCAGTTCAAAACATGTACTTGTTCCATGGTTTGCTATAACACTTGTTAGATTGCTCTCCAAAAAAAGTCATGTATTCATGAATTTGCTACTGGTGTAGCAGCCCTGTATGTATTTTATCATCAGTTCATAAAGAAAAGCTGAAACAGTGTAGTGTGCGTGTTAAAAAAATAATTCAGTTTTATATTGTTTGGTAGTTTTCACTTCATAGAAAATTTCTAACAGTTCGGTCAAAATAAAGTTTGCATAGTTTATACTCGAGAGGTAGTAATGTTCAATGACAGAAAAACATCAGTTCAAATATATATGCAGGAGGTTGAGAGCCGAAAAACTGATTTTTTATGTGTTTAATTTTTCAGCTGTAAAGATAGAAATTTTTCTCTCTTGTCTCTCTTGGTTCTCAGGAAAATTGGGCTGGGAGTCAACAAGCCGGGCAAAAATGTGTTGCTACTTCTACAATATCAAAGATGATGAGATTCTAGTCTTGCTCGTCGAGGACCCAATCACAGGGCAGTCTGTCGCTACTGCAATGCATTAGGAAAAGTTCAAGTTTCCTATTAGATTTAGTTCTATTGGAAAAGGGCTGCCCTCACCGTGCTTATCCCCGTCACCGGAGGGCCTGCGTGCCGGGGTTGAGCCACAGTCGACACTTCCGGTCGTGCCCTACCACTAATCAATCTTCTCGCCTAACCCCCTTCCTCCCCGATCTGCTACTGATATACCCCAACTACCACTAGAGCTTCGGGGAGCACTCCTCCGTCCAAGTTGAGCATTGGGTCCCGTCCGAGTAGAGCACTGCACCCCGTCCAAGTCCCCATCTAATTTTGAACGTTCAATTTTGTCATGTTGGAATAATATAGCATTGAGCACCCTACATTTTTTTTTGCTTGAGCGTTGAGCAAACAGTGGAGCCTGCTGGAGGAGTCATGGGGTCGAGGACCTCCTGTTCAACAGTACAACTTCTTGTTTCGTGGCCGGTCGCTCAAGGAGCTGTGTGCAGGCCGCAGTAAGTACATGATTACTAATATTAGGATATGTATGTGGTCCCATTAAGTACATGATTATTAATTAGCAAGTTTGGTTGCTTCTGAAAACTGAAAAATGTCAGCTTGTACTGATGCATTCCAAAAATGTGTTGTGTATTTTCAAGAAAAACATTTGTCGGGTTTTTGGTGGCCAAGTATTATTGATATGGAGATGAGTAACTGTGCGGATACGCTCCTGTCGTTTTTCTGTAAAAAACAAAATGCCATGTTTACACATCCAAATTTAATTTTGGAAGGTTCACACATCCATATTAGAGAGATTCATTGGACATAATTTTGCAAGGTCAGAAAAAGCAATTGCTCAGTACATCACAGCAGCTCTTCGATGCAAAAAGGATGGCTCTTCTCAAGTCAGCAGCTAACCAAATTGGGTAAGTTTTCAGAAATTCATTCTAGTGTCGGACGTTGGTGAGATTCTGATTAAGACTTTTGTCCATTCCAGCAACTTCAGGGTAGCTCAGTCAAATATGGCAACTGTGCAGTAAACAGTTTTAGTTGAGAAATCAGCAAGGTGTAATGCATACCGTCTTCTATAACTCATTTCACTTCATGATTTCTTCACCTGTTTGTTGTTTCCTTATTATCCTAATTCCTAAATGTTCTACTCAACTTCAGCGCCATGCTCAGTCCAACACGGTGGCTTAAGGGTGGCCGAGTTTGTCGCGACCATCAGTTTGGAGACCTGCGTCACTGCGCATGTCGCTACCATGGCCCCCTGTGTCACCGCGTGCTTCGTCAACAGCCTCCTGCACAAGGAAAAGCAACAGGAGTAGAGGCGTCTGAGATGCTCTGTTCTAGGGAGGTGGCTGATTATGTTAGTTAGTTTGTAATACTTTGGCCGCAGTGTACTTATATATCTTTTTCTGGACGGAGCAGATCAGAGCTTATGTCAGTACGAACTTTGATTGTGATGGTACTACAATCTCTATAAAAACACCAGCAATCCATTTTTACTGGTACTTACCTTTTATACAATTCACATGGATTATGCCCTTATTACAATTCATTGGTACAAAAATGCACTGTGCTCACCATTTTATTTTAGTTCATGAGTTTGTAATACTTTAAAAAGAGGACGTAAAAGTGAACCATTCAGTTTTGTATTATAAAAAGTGTTAATGTGAAAAACTTCAAAACATCTTGTTTAATAAGTTCTGCTTCTACGTATAGTATTTATTGAGCTAAAAATGGTACCATTCATACATTCTCGTCGATCTTGTTACAATCGTCCTTGCTTTTGTGAGTTTCCTGATGCAAGTTGTGTGGTCAGTCTAGATGGGAGAGGGTGATCCGTTCAAAGTGTAATTCTGTGACATTGACGTTCAAGTTCTACAACTGATCCGTACAAATAAAAACGGTGGTCCATTCTAGAAAGGAAAAATGGTTTAATTAAAAATATTGATTAGTACAAGTTAAAACGGTGGTCTGTTGGGAATAAAAGAAATGACAGAAATTCAAATTGTAAAAGTTCAAGCAAAATGAAACCCCATGCAATTTAAATGGTAAAAATACAAGTCGTAAAATAAGAGAAGTCCAGAACATCGTTGTAAAAAAATGTTTAGTTAAAAAAAATTAAATAAATAAACATTTTTTTGAAAAAAAATATCATTTAGTTCGATGATACAAACCATGCAAGTATAGGGGCGATGATGCAATAAACCGTTCTATGATACAAACAATGCAAGTATAGGGGCGACGATACAGTAAATCATTGAAAACCTACAAGCAAAAATATTACCCAAAAAGCCTAGTTGGTGAAAACACGCTTAGTAAAAATCCATACAAACATCAGTACAAGTACTCTTTTTTCATAATAATTCGAAATTACTCTACAAAAAATAGCTCAATACAAACACACATATATCAGTACGAGTACTCTGTTTTTTAAACGGGAAAACAGCAGGATCTGTCTTGCCGTATTCAAAATTACTCTTATACGATTACAAATTTGAGAAAATGTTCAACATGACTAAGTTTTGCATTTTCGGTACCTTTTCAATGGTATATTATTTGCCCCATTTCAATAAACTTTTTAACAAAATCACGTTCAAAACCCATTTGAATTCGTATTTAAACCGTAAGGAATTAGAAAAAACTTTCTATACACAAAACTTGCACATTTTCCATAGCTTTCCAACGCCGTATCATTTGCGTCAATCCAACAAATCGTTTGCAAAAAACAGCGAAAATACGTTTCTCCCATAATTTCACCATTTTTCAAATTAATTTTAAATCATGTAGAATTTGAAAAAATAGTAGATATATGGAAGATTCGGATTTTCACAAGCTTTCTAACTCCATCTCATTTGCTCAATTCCGATAAAGCGTTTGAAAATTAAGTCCAAAATACGATTCGTGTTTTCGGTTTTGAAAAAAAAAACGGTTTTTTTTAAAACTACTCTTACAACCGTATTAATTTTGCAAAAAAATAATTATAAGATTGTAATGTAGATGTCAAGAGCTTTCCAACGATATATTACACGCCCTGTTTCGACAAAAAAATTTGCAAAAAAAAAATGAACTAAAGAAGACGATTTTTAACAGAAACAGAAAGCATCAGTTCAACCACTTGAATTCATCATTTCAAGTAGAGTAACATAATAATATTCTGTTAGTGAAACAGAATGGCCCAGATGTATATATATATATATATAATCACCCTGGGTGAGGATTGGTTATTCTTCACCTCACTCTATTTTATTATCAATGCACCATAACTTTACGACCCGTAAGTTTTGTTTTATTTCCGACGTAAAAAGAGACCGTAAGAAAATATATAATCATCATAAGAAATATTTTATATTATATAAAATTAAAAACGTAAAAACATAGTGTAAAATACACATAAACTGCAATTTTTCTTGTCTTATGACGTATATTTTTAATTTTTATGTCAAATTTTATGTAGTGAATTAATAGGACAGAGAATCCGGGCCGACATAACTAGTCGTGAACCCAGAGTGACACTAACTTACAGGGACAGGCATTCATGACCTAGCAACGAATGTGTCGGTCATCAGCGAGTGAATCCGGGCTGTAGCAAGCTAACAGGACTCCGGTAGACACCACGTGATATTTCCCCGTAGGGACAGACACAGGAACAAAGAAGGACACATGTCATCCAGCCTAAGTGTTCCGGAGCAGTAGCAAGCTACCATGGCTCAGTGGAAGCACTAGGAGACATTTCCCGGTAAGAGAGGCTACCAAGGATAACAACTGATGCGGAGCATCCCACAATCATCCCCATGGACACCACTTCAACTATCCAAGCTCCAAGTGGGCCCATGACAAGAGCTAGGGCGCGTGCTATTCAATCCGAGGTGACATCACTCCTACTTGAGTTTCCCTCCTCTTCAAGTGAGACATGGCTACTGCCTAAGTCCGAGATGCTATGTGTGATCAGGTATGACACTCAAGACACGGAGCCGAGGGCTGTAGAAGAAGAGACATGCGTCAACACTCTGGACCGCCCAGAACCTCCGACCAGAGCCAGGAACATCCGGCCCCTGGACCCTCCGGCCGACCTGGAGCTTCCGGCCTCTGACGTTTTCGACCCGCCTAGGCGTGCCAACTCTCTGGTTAGCCCGGAACCCTTCCCGGACCTTCCAGCACCCGGAACCTCCGGCCAGCCCGGACCTTCCGTCCCCCGGATGCCAACCCAGCTCCACCCGTGCCAACTCTCAGGTTAGGCCGGACCCTTGCCGGAACCTCTGGTGCCCGGAACTTCCGGCCCTGCCTGCGCGCAGAGACTTGGGCCGAGGCCTGTGTACCCTTTCGTCACCTAGACTATAAATACTCTTCTCCTACCTATGTTTTAGGGTTAGCAAAGAGATAGCTCATGTTTGTGTGAGAGCTTTGCTCATCCACTTGGTTACCTCCCCCTCGGAGATCGCACCTCCTCGGAGAAGATTCCCCAAGCGGATTCAAGACCCCTCTTTAGGGAAGAACATCAAGACCTCCTCACGGAGAAGACCGGTTACCGTGTATCGTCCCTAGTTGATCGTGGATCGTGTATATTACTTTATGTATTTGGGGATCTAGCACGTGTGTGACTATCTTGTTGGTTTGAGTGTTCCTCTCCTTTTTTCCCTTATGTTTCCCTCATTTTCCCCTTTGTGTTCTTCGTGTTCATCGCGGGATTCCGCTCCTTTCGTGAAAGATTGGGCGATTAGGGTTCTACCCTACATCATCTTGGTCTCTAGAGCCACGTTGATCACGATTTCGGAGCCTCCCCGTTGTGTTTCTAGCCTAATTTTGTTGTTTTTCGTCCTAATCCGAAAATCCCCACCAAAAATAGCCCAATTTTTTTTTGTGATTTGTTGGTGTGATGAAGTTTTGTTGGATTTGATCCGTGAATTTTGTTTGTGGCTCGTAGATCTAGCCTACCCACCCTTCTTTTCCACCAATTTCCTTTCTTTTCCCCTGTGGATTTGGGTTTGTCCTCAAGTTTTTCCGCCCAAATCCACGATTCCCAATTGTCTGTTCTTGCTAGTTTCGCGACCACCGGAACTTCCGGCCACGCCCGAACCTTAGGCCACCCCGGACCTTCCGTCTTGCCCGGACCTTCCGGCTTAGACAGAAAGTTCGCACATCTTCGACGATTTCCGCTCCTTCGACACCTCCGTCCACGGTGTAGCGATATATTCACCAATGTACTGAAGACCGTGCACCACAACAACGACTACAATGTCATACTTTTGAAACCTTCAACCGTAAGCAAGAACGGTAACCTCATCTTGGTATTGGACATATCAATCTTGCCATTACATTGATAGCCATCATAGCCTTACTCCTTTGCGTTGCTTACCCATCGAGACTAGCCATTGAGTATTGCCGGCAACGAGACTTGTGCACATTAGTGATCATACTTCCCATAGCATACATACATCATTGTTGCATATATTGGTATCATCCCTTGTGTCACAAAGTTGTAACCGCATACACAATCTTATCTTGGTTCGTCAAGCATTGCATGAGAAAAGAGCTCAAACATCAAAGAGCCAAACAAGCTTTTAAGCAAAAAGGAAAGATAAGCAAAGAGCTTTTACGCAAGAACCATAGCATCATAGAACATTAAGATTGTCATACTAGATCATCTTGGATCATATCATCGGAACACCTTGCATAGAACATACTTGGGATAGAAGTCGTTGCATTTTTGCTAAGTAAGTTGTGCACAAGTTCTTGTATCCGCCTATTGTGCAATCGTGCTAGCGTCTCTGTAGTGTTGTGCAACATGAGCATTTTTGTGGATTCCACATTTTGGCTCATCCTTGGTTGCCCAACCCCACTTATCTTTTTGCGTGTGTGTTTCCGTGTACCTTATATGCTTGGTCTACTAGTTACATTGCATCTTGCGAATCTTTTCCAACATTATTGAAGCTCACTTACAAATTGCATCAAATTTTGTGCCACCATCCTAACAAAGCTCCACCATAAGCTTTTACTTGTGTAGGTGTGAGAAACCGACAAGAATTTGTACCAATTGTGCTATTCCGTTGTCCTACATTGGAGTGATCATCGACCCACTTTCAACTTCGGTCAAGGTACATTTGGTATTCGTTCTTCTCTTTCTACCACTCACATTTGTCTTGGAATGATGGATAGGCCAAGAACTTCTACCAACCCACTCGTCATGGAGCAAGACGATGACATGAACTCCTTCATCACCAAGAGCCACCTCTTTGGTGCACAACGTGCTTTGCATCAAGAACAACAAGCCATGAGTGACCGCATTGACAACCTCGCCACCGACTTGCGACTCTCCGAGAAACGTACAAGGGACTACTTTGACCACAAGCTCGATGATCACAAGCAAGAGAATGACGCAAGGATGGACGAGATTCGCGCTTTATTGCTCAACCGCTCTTCTTCCACTTCAAGAAGGAGTCGTTCAAGTCGCCACTCCGACTTTACCCTCTCCGGCTCAAGTACACCGTCATCAAACACTCTTCGCCATGCCGCGCGCAACGAGCATCAAGCAAGCCTCAATCCTCTACGCGACACCGACTCGCAAGAGCATCGACGACGTCAAACCCAAGAAGCCTTTGCGCTAGCACGAGAACGGCAATGACAATGCCAACATGAAGAGGAAGAACGCGCGCGTCTACACCAAAATGCACAAGATGCCGAGGCACAACGTAAAGAACAACAACTCCGTGACGCTCAAGAACTTGAGGCACAACGAGCTCTACGCGATTCAAGTCGAGCCGTAGCCGACCGAGGCCGACAAGCTCGTGACCATGCCGAAGCACTTCGCGAAGAATTCCGCAAGAGGATTTATCAAGCTCGCATGCACCGTCAAGTTCCTCCTCGAGCTCGAGAAGCTCCTCCACAAGCACGCCAAGAACAACCAGTTCCTCAAGATCATGAAGACAATGGAGATCCCCCACGACAAGAGCAACACGTGGTTGAAAACCCTCCGCGCCAAGAGCACCACGAGTTGAACAATCATCAACAACATGGGCGTCATCATCCCCGACCCCAACACAATGAAGAGCAACGCTACGACAAACTCAAGTTCACCATGCCCAAGTTCAACGGAAGCAACGATCCCGAAGAGTACCTTTCATGGGCATTGAAAGTTGACAAGATCTTTCATTTGCAAAATTATGAAGAAGAGAAGAAGATCACAATGGCATCCCTTGAGTTCCAGGACTATGTGCCCATTTGGTGGGAACAAATCATAGAGCGCCGAGAGGCAAGAGGTGAACCACCCATCACTACTTGGGCGCAAATGAAGGATGTCATGAGAGCACGCATCGTACCTACCTACTACAACCGCGACCTCTTCAAGAAACTCCAACAACTCAAGCAAGGAACCAAGAGCGTTGAAGAATACTACAAGGAGATGGAGATTGCAATGATAAGAGCCAATGTCACGGAACATGATGAGCAAACAATGGCACGCTTCTCAAATGGACTCAATCATCCCATCAAGAAGATCGCCGATTTCAAACCATACTCAAATCTCATCGAGCTAGTGCACCAAGCTACCAAAGCGGAATGGCAAGTGCAAGATGATTTCAAGTATGCCAAGTTCTCATCCAAGTCCTACGGCTTCTCCAACAACCAAGCTTCAACGACTCCAACACCGACTACATAGCCTTCTTCTACCAACATTTACAAGTTGACTTCCAAGAAAGCTACGTCAACTACAAGCCATCCTACTACGAGCAACTTCAAGCAGACAACTTCATCATCATCAACCACAACCGATGAGTCCGTCAAGATGAGTTCCTTCAAGTGTTTCACTTGCGAGGCCGAGGCCACAAGTCCTATGAGTGCACCAACAAGAGAACCATGGTCTTCAACGACGATGGCACTTATGACTCCATGAGTGAAGGAGAAATGGAAGCCCTTGAGCAAGTCGCAATGCACCGCCAAGTGAACAATGAAGAAGAACAAGTCTTTTGCGATGAAGACTCAAGTACCGCACTCGTTGTCTCCAAAGTCTTGACCCTCCAACATCACCAAGAAGAAGAGCAAAGATGCCACATATTCCACACCAAGGCCGGCATCAATGGATGATCCGTCAAGGTCATCATCGATGGAGGAAGTTGTCATAATATCGCAAGAGAAGAGCTTTGCTCCAAGCTTCAATTGCCCAAGACAAACCATCCCCATCCATACAAAGTGCAATGGCTTAGAGACTCCGGCACCATCCAAGTCGATCACCGAGTACAAGTCTCCTTCAAAATTGGCGCCTACGAAGACACCTTGGAGTGCGACTTTGTTCCAATGTCCATTTGTCATCTTCTCCTTGGACGGCCATGGCAATTCGATAGAGGAGTCGTCCACAACGGCTGAACGAACCACTACATCTTCAAGACGAAGGGCAAGGAGTATGTACTTCGTCCCATGTCCCGAAGTCAAGTGATCACCGACAAGCAAGCCACCCATCATGGAGAGAATAGTGAGAGAGAGAGCCACCAAAAAGAAAGTGAGCTCCACATATTGATTATCGGAGATTTATTATCATTGCTCGCTAGTTGATTATGCCATTGATATGAGTAAACTTGAGACCTAAGCGTTATTGTGAATGTGGTTAGTTATAATCTTTGCTGAAAACTTGAATGCTGGCTTTACATATTTACAACAACAAGAGCAAACAGAGTTTGTGAAAGTTTTTCTTTATCACTTTCAGTTAATCAACTGAATTGCTTGAGGACAAGCAAAGGTTTAAGCTTGGGGGAGTTGATACGTCTCCATCGTATCTACTTTTCCAAACAATTTTGCCCTTGTTTTGGACTCTAACTTGCATGATTTGAATGGAACTAACCCGGACTGACGCTGTTTTCAGCAGAATTACCATGGTGTTATTTATGTGCAGAATCAAAAGTTCTCGGAATGACCTGAAACTTCACGGAACAACTTTTTAGAAAATATAAAAAATCCTTGCAAAAGATGAAGGCCAGGGGGCCCACCACCTGTCCACTAGGGTGGGGGCGCGCCCCCCTACCTCGTGGGCCCCCTGGAGCTCCTCCGACCTCAACTCCAACTCTATATATTTGGTTTCAGGGAGAAAAAACCAGAGAGAAGGATTCATCGTGTTTTACGATATGGAGCTGCCGCCAAGCCCTAAAACCTCTCGGGAGGGCTGATCTGGAGTCCGTTCGGGGCTCTGGAGAGGGGAATCCGTCGCCATCGTCATCATCAACCATCCTCCATCACCAATTTCATGATGCTCACCGCCGTGCGTGAGTAATTCCATCGTAGGCTTGCTGGACGGTGATGGGTTGGATGAGATCTAGCATGTAATCGAGTTAGTTTTGTTAGGGTTTGATCCCTAGTATCCACTATGTTCTGAGATTGATGTTGCTATGACTTTGCTATGCTTAATGCTTGTCACTAGGGCCCGAGTGCCATGATTTCAGATCTGAAGCTATTATGTTTTCATCAATATATGAGAGTTCTTGATCCTATCTTGCAAGTCTAAAGTAACCTATTATGTGTTATGATCCGTTAACCTCGAAGTGACAATAATCGGGATACTTACCAGTGATGACCGTAGTTTGAGGAGTTCATGTATTCACTATGTGTTAATGCTTTGTTCCGGTACTCTATTAAAAGGAGGCCTTAATATCCCGTAGTTTCCATTAGGACCCCGCTGCCACGGGAGGGTAGGACAAAAGATGCCATGCAAGTTCTTTTCCATGAGCACGTATGACTATATTCGGAATACATGCCTACATTACATTGATGAACTGGAGCTAGTTCTGTGTCACCCTAGGTTATGATTGTTACATGATGAACCGCATCCGGCATAATTCTCCATCACCGATCCATTGCCTATGAGCTCTCCATATATTGTTCTTCTCTTATTTACTTTTCCGTTGCTATTGCTATGATCACTACAAAATACCAAAAACATTACTTTTGCTACCGTTACCACTACTATCACATTACTTTGATACTAAATACTTTGCTACAGATACTAAGTTTCCAAGTGTGGTTGAATTGACAACTCAGCTGCTAATACTTGAGAATATTCTTTGGCTCCCCTTGTGTCGAATCAATAAATTTGGGTTGAATACTCTACCCTCAAAAACTGTTGCGATCCCCTATACTTGTGGGTTATCAAGACTATTTTCTGGTGCCGTTGCCGGGGAGCATAGCTCTATTCTTTGATTCACTTGGGATTTATATCTGCTTATCATTATGAAGAACTTGAAAGATCCAAGAACCAAGATTTATCCCTCAACTACGATCTGCCATCTAAACATGCTTCTGCTATCTAGCTCTGCACTTGATTCACCTTTTGTTTTGAGTAAGCTTGCGACACCTAAACCTGCTTCTGCTATTTGTTCTGATATGTCACATGTTATTGATGATGCGACTTCTGCTATACATGATACTTATGATGAAACTACTTCTATGCTTGATACTACTATGCCACTTGGTGAATTTCTTGATGAACAACTTGCTAGGGCTAGAGAGAATGAAAATATTGAATCTAATAATACTGATGAAAGTGATGATGAAGACTTGCCTATTATTCCTAAGGGTTATGTTTTTGATAAAGAAGCTTCTTTAGCTATTTTATCTTGCAAAGATAGATACGAACTCAAGAGGTTATTAGCTAAATGGAATAAGCAATCTCTTAATGCTAGAATGAAACCTGACCCTGCTTTTGCTACTTCACCTATCTTTGTTACTGATAAGGATTACGAATTCTCTGTTGATCCTAATATAATTACTTTGGTTGAATCTGATCCTTTTCATGGTTATGAATCTAAAACTGTTGTGGCACATCTTACTAAATTAAATGATATAGCCACCCTATTCACTACTGATGAGAGAACTCGTTAGTTTTATATTCTTAAAATATTTCCGTTTTCATTAAAGGGTGATGCTAAGATATGGTTTAATTTTCTTGATCCTGGTTGTGTGCGTAGTCCCCAGGATATAATTTATTACTTCTCTGCTAAATATTTCCTTGCTCATAAGAAACAAGCTGCTTTAAGGGATATTTATAATTTTGTGCAAATTGAAGAAGAGAGTCTCCCACAAGCTTGGGGAGGCTTCTCAAGTTACTTAATGCTTTGCCTGATCATCCTCTTAAGAAAAATGAAGTACTTGATATCTTTTATAATGGACTAACCGATGCTTCCAGAGATTACCTGGATAAGTTGTGATGGTTCTGTTTTCAGGGAAAGAACACCGGATGAAGCTTAAATTTTATTGAATAATATGTTGGCAAATGAAAATAATTGGACACTTCCTGAGCTAGCTCCTGAGCCTATTCCTAAACCAACTCCGAAGAAGAGGGGTATTCTATTTCTCAGTCCTGAAGATATGCAAGAGGCAAAGAAATCTATGAAAGAAAAAGGTATTAAAGCTGAAGATGTTAAGAATTTACCTCCTATTGAAGAAATACATGGTCTTAATTTACCGCCTGTTGAAGAAACATATGATCTTAATCCATTACCTATTGAAGAAATTCATAGTCTTGATAACCCGACATAGGTAGTAAAGGTAAATTCTCTCTATAGATATGATAAAGCTGAAATCCCATTTACTAAGTTTGCTAGCCCATGCTTAGATGAGTCTGATAAATGTATGGCTAAGCAAGAAGATTTTAATGTCTATTTTGGTAGACAATTGAAATACAATTCAAATATGCTTGAACACTTGGGTGATTATATGGCTAATGTCAAAGGTGAACTTAAACTTATTAGTAAACATGCTTCTATGGTTACCACTCAAGTAGAACAAATACTTAAAGCTCAAAATGATTTGCTCAATAAATTGAATAATAAGAATAATGATTATGCTGTTAGAGTGGCTACTAGAACTGGTAGAATGACTCAGGAACCTTTGTATACTGAAGGCCACCCTAAGAGAATTGAGCAAGATTCTCTGAGAAACAATATAGATGCACCTAGTTCTTCTAAAAGGAAGAAAAAGAAAAATTATAGGACTTTGCATGCTTCTAGTGAACCTATTACTGAAACACCTGAGAATCCAAATGATATTTCTATCTCTGATGCTGAAACACAATCTAGTAATGAACCTGAAACTAGTGATAATGTCAATAAAATGTTCATGATGATGCTCAACCTAGTAATGATAATGATATAGAAATTGAACCTGCTGTTGATCTTGACAAACCACAATCAAAGAATCAACGCTATGATAAGAAAGACTTTGTTGCTAGGAAACACGGTAAAGAAAGGGAACCATGGGTTCAGAAACCCATGCCTTTCCTCCCAAACCATCCAAGAAAAAAGATGATGAGGATTTTGAGTGCTTTCCTGAAATGATTAGACCTATCTTTTTGCGTATGCGATTAACTGGTATGCTCAAAACCAATCCTTATGCTAAGTACATGAAAGATATAATTACAAATAAAAGAAAGATACCGGAAGCTGAAATTTCCACCATGCTTCCTAATTATACTTTTAAGGGTGGAATACGAAAGAAACTTGGAGATCCCGGTGTACCAACTATACCATGCTCCATAAAAAGAAACTATGTTAAAACTGCTTTATGTGATCTTGGAGCCGGTGTTAGTGTTATGCCTCTCTCTTTATATCGTAGACTTGATTTGAATAAGTTGACACATACTGAAATATCTTTGCAAATGGCTGATAAATCAACTGCTATACCTGTCGGTATTTGTGAGGATGTGCATGTTGTAGTTGCAAACGTTACTATTTTAACGGACTTTGTTATTCTTGATATTCCCGAGGATGATAGTATGTCTATTATTCTTGGAAGACCCTTTTTGAACACTGCAGGGGCTGTTATTGATTGCACTAAAGGCAATGTCACTTTTCATGTTAATGGTAATGAGCATACGGTACACTTTCGAAGGAAAAAACCTCAAGTTCATAGTATCAACTCTATTGGAAAAATTCCATTGATTATATTTGGAGGTTTTGAATTTCCTCTTCCTACTGTCAAGAAGAAATATGATATTCTTATTATTGGGGATGTGCATATCCCCGTTGAGGTAACATAGTGTTATTTGAAATTTCTCCGGTTCCATGTTATTAGGAATGAGTTCGTTAACAAGACTTGATCAACCTTGCTAGTGGATTCCTTTTGATGATCATGAGATGGATGAAACTAGAAGGCACAACCTTCTGTACCTCACTTTTTTACTTTCTGTTATTTATATTAAATAAAAATAAAAATAGTATTTTTCTCTCTGTTATCTGATTATCCGTGCAATATAAAAATACCCCAAAAATAAAAGTTCTCCAAATGCCCTAAAATTTAAATATGATTTTTTTCTGGAATATTTGAGAATATTTGGCACTGAGAACACAGCAGGAGGAGCTGGCACCTGGCCACGAGGGTCAGGGGCGCGCCCTACCCCTTGGGCGCGCCCCTGCCTCGTGGGCCCATGGTGGCCCTCCTCCACTTATCCTTTCACCCACACACCCCTTCTTCCTCCCCCAAACACGAATATCGAGCTAAAACTCGAGTCCAAGATCGTTTTGCTGCCATTTTCGATCTCCTTGCTCAAAGCACCTCTCACAAATCTGCTTGGGGAGATTGTTCCTTGGTATGTGACTCCTCCATTAGTCCAATTAGTTTCTGTTCTAGTGCTTTATTCGTTGAAATTTTTTGCTGCTTAGGTGACACTGTTCTTAAGCTTGCATGTCAAATTTATATGGTCAAAAGTAGTTTGGATGCATGATATAGGCTCTAGGCACTTGTAGGAGTAGTTGCTATCAATATTATTGAGTTTGGCTTACTTTTATTTTGAAGTTACAAAAAATTTCAGAAATTTTTCAGAGGATGAAAAATGCTTAGGAAAATGTTCCAAGGTGGTTCTTCAAGGAAGCAAGGACCCAGTCTTGTAATGCGTGATGCTGATGAAGAGCCACCAAGAGACGCTCCAGTGCGTCCTTGTGAATGGCCTTCGGAAAATTTTATGGATCAAGCGGGAATTAAAGAAGAATTTAACGCATATTTGCGTAACACTGCTCTTCTGAGCTTCGAGGAAGAAAAGTGCAGCCAATATCACTATCTCACTAGTTCCTTTGTGAGGAGGTTTGAATTTTCATCTTCACGCAAATGGAAGATATGTTATTACCAGAGAGGAGGCAGATGAGTACGAGAGGAGGGCGGAGGCCGCTCGTCGCCACGCTGCAGCTCAGGAGGTGATAGCCGCTGCAACTCAGTACGACCCCAACTACTACTATGGATATCAGCCAGGCCAACCGTGGCCATAGACCAACTTAGGCCAAAAGCCTAAGCTTGGGGGAGTACGTATTTCTCACCGACATTACATTTATATTCACACACCCATTGCTAGATGTCGGTACTCATACTTTTTCATTGTATCATCCATGCTAGTTTATTTCCTTTTTATGCTTTCTTCTTGTGTGTTTGATAAACCTTAAGAAAAACCAAAAAATTAGTTGTAGCTTTTAATTAGTTTAATTTCCATGCTTGTAGTAGTAATTAAAAAGAAAACCCAAAAAGATTTATTGTTCTTCTTTTACTTGTTGGGAGCTCTCTCGTGTAAATAGTTTTATTTCTTTTCTTTTCTTTGGGGGTCGATAGGAGAAGACCATAATTAAATTGTTCAAGTGGCTCTTATATGCATTATTGTTGATCTGACAAAAGAGCCCATATTGCCTTGTCTTCTCCTGTTTATTGAATGCTTGCAGATTCCAGCTTAGTCCAATGCACGTGCACTTTTAATATTATTCACATCATTCGGTCGTGCAAGTGAAAGGCAATTATGACGATATATGATGGACTGACTGAGATGAGAAAAGCTGGTATGAACTCGGCCTCTCTTGTTTTTGTAAATATGATTAGTTCATCATTCCCGATTCAGCCTATTATGAATAAACATGTTTGCAATGACAACTAGAGATCATAGTTTCTTGTGCCATGCTTGATTAGCTAGGAGCTTATAATGGTTTACCTTGCGTGCCAACATGTTATTAAAATGGTTGTGATGTGGTATGATAGGGTGGTATCCTCCTCTGAATGATCTAAGTGACTTGACTTGGCACATGTTCACGCATGTAGTTGAAACAAAATCAACATAGCCTTCACGATATTTATGTTCATGGTGGATTATATCCTACTCATGCTTGCATTCGGTGTTGATTAATTTTAATGCATGTTCATGATTGTTGTCGCTCTCTAGCTGGTCGCTTCCCAGTCTTTTGCTAGCCTTCACCTGTACTAAGCAGGAATACTGCTTGTGCATCCAACTCCATAAACCCCAAAGTTATTCCATATGAGTCCACCATACCTACCTATATACGGTATCTACCTGCTGTTCCAAGTAAATTTGTATGTGCCAAATTCTAAACCTTCAAATAAATATCCTGTTTTGTATGCTCAAATAGCTCATGTATCAACTAGGGATGTCCCTATCTTCCATGTTAGGCGGGTTATTCTCAAGAGGAGTGGACTCCGCTCCTCGCTCACGAGAAAAATGGTTGGTCACCGGGATGCCCAGTCCCATGCTTTATGAAAATCAAATCAAAATAATTGCAAACAAAACTCCCCCTGGGACTCTTGTTAGTTGGAGTCACTCGTTGTTTTGAGCAAGCCAAGGATTGATGCTTGTTGGTGGAAAGGGGAGTATAAACTTTACCATTCTGTTTGGGAACCGCCTATACTATGTGTAGCATGGCAGATATTGCCATCTCTTGGTTGTTATGTTGACAATGAAAGTATACCGCTCAAAATATTATTCACCTCTATTTCAAAACCGAGCTCTGGCACCTCTACAAATCCTTGCTTCCCTTTGCGAAGGGCCTATCTATTTTACTTTCATGTTGAGTCATCATCCTCTTATTAAAAAGCACCAGTTGGAGAGCACCGCTGTCATTTGCATTCATTACTGTTAGTTTACATTGAGTATGACTTGACTGGATCTCTTTTACCATGAATTACAATGTCTAGTCAGTCCTTGATCTTTAAAGGTGCTTTGCATTTATGTTTTGCGGTCTCAGAAAGGGCTAGCGAGATACCATCTTGTTATATCATATTATGATTGTTTTTAGAAACTGAATTGCTTGAGGACAAGCAAAGGTTTAAGCTTGGGGGAGTTGATACGTCTCCGTCGTATCTACTTTTCCAAACACTTTTTCCCTTGTTTTGGACTCTAACTTGCATGATTTGAATGGAACTAACCCGGACTGACGCTGTTTTCAGCAGAATTACCATGGTGTTATTTATGTGCAGAAACAAAAGTTCTCGGAATGACCTGAAACTTCACGGAACAACTTTTCGTAAAAATATAAAAAATCCTTGCAAAAGATGAAGGCCAGGGGCCCACCACCTGTCCACTAGGGTGGGGGGTGCGCCTGCCCCCCTAGGGCGCGCCCCCTACCTCGTGGGCCCCAACTCTATATATTTGGTTTCAGGGAGAAAAAACCCAGAGAGAAGGATTCATCGTGTTTTACGATATAGAGCCGGCCCTAAGCCCTAAAACCTCTCGGGAGGGCTGATCTGGAGTCCGTTCGGGGCTCCGGAGAGGGGAATTCGTCGCCATCGTCATCATCAACCATCCTCCATCACCAATTTCATGATGCTCACCGTCGTGCGTGACTAATTCCATCGTAAGCTTGCTGGACGGTGATGGGTTGGATGAGATCTATCATGTAATCCAGTTAGTTTTGTTAGGGTTTGATCCCTAGTATCCACTATGTTCTGAGATTGATGTTGCTATGACTTTTCTATGCTTAATGCTTGTCACTACGGCCTGAGTGCCATGATTTTATATCCGAACCTATTATGTTTTCATCAATATATAAGAGTTCTTGATCCTATCTTGCAAGTCTATAGCCACCTATTATGTGTTTCGATCAGTTAACCCCGAAGCGACGATAATCGGGGTACTTACCAGTGATGACCATAGTTTGAGGAGTTCATGTATTCACTATGTGTTAATGCTTTGTTCCGGTACTCTATTAAAAGGATGCCTTAATATCCCTTAGTTTCCATTAGGATGCCGCTGCCACGGGAGGGTAGGACAAAAGATGTCATGCAAGTTCTTTTCCATAAGCACGTATGACTATATTCGGAATACATGCCTACATTACATTGATGAACTGGAGCTAGTTCTGTGTCACCCTAGGTTATGATAGTTACATGATGAACCTCATCCGGCATAATTCTCCATCACCGATCCATTGCCTACGAGCTTTCCATATATTGTTCTTCGCTTATTTACTTTTTCCGTTGCTATTGCTATCATTACTACAAAATACCAAAAACATTACTTTTGCTACCGTTACCACTACTATCATATTACTTTGCTACTAAATACTTTGCTGCAGATACTAAGTTTCCAGGTGTGGTTGAATTGACAACTCAGCTACTAATACTTGAGAATATTCGTTGGCTCCCCTTGTGTCGAATCAATAAATTTGGGTTGAATACTCTACCCTCGAAAACTGTTGCGATCCCCCATACTTGTGGGTTATCACTGGAGTGACTAAGGCCATGACTGCATCATTGCCGCAGGCAAGGAGCTCACGGCTCCGGTGGTTATGGAGGCTAGAGCATGCATTCGACCGAGAGAAAAGAGGGGAAGGACGACGGGTCTCACAGCGAGGTCAGCAGGGTGAACAGTGGGCTCGGGGGAAGCCTGGAGCGGACAGAGCGGCGGGGTCGATCTCGGTCGTCCGAGCTTGAAGATGACGATGGTGAGTGTCAGTGTCAAAATCGGCGGCTCTCGGGTAGGGTGTCCCGAACTGCGCTTCTAGGATCAATGGTAACAGGAGGCGGGGGACACAATGTTTTACCCAGGTTTGGGCCGTCTCTATGGAGGTAATACCCTACGTCTTGCTTGATTGATCTTGATGAATATGAGTATTACAAGAGTTGATCTACCACGAGATCTTAATGGCTAAACCCTAAGAGTCTAACCTGGCTGTGATTATAAGGATTCGGCCTATCTACGCACCTAGACCTCCGGTTTATATAGATACAGGAGGGATCTAGGGTTGCACAAGGTCGGTTACAGAGAAAGGAATCTTCATAGTTAGACGCCCAGCTTGCCTTCCACGCCAAGGAGAGCCCTATCCGGACACGGGTGGAGTCTTTGGCCTTCGTATCTTCACAGCCCATCAGTCCGGCCCATGGCTAACAGGCCGGACGCCCGAGGACACCTTAGTCTAGGACTCCCTCAGTAGCCCCTGAACTAGGCTTCAATGACGAGGTGTCCAGCGCGCAGATTGTCTTCGACATTGCAAGGTGGGTTCCCCTCTCTGAATACTTCAGGATAATCTTTGGACGAAATGACAATGTCCGGACCTGCAACACAAGTACCATAGCCGTTGAGTATAGTATTTTACGAGTCCAATCTGCTGGTAATATTTTTTATAACATGACATCACACTCGCCTGGTTATTTATTTCGAACCGTTTGCTATCCCGTCGTTCCACATTTCGAGGCATGGTTGTTATTGGCACGTCTTGTCGAAGTAGAGATCGTGTCCCCTTATTGCGGGATTCTCATCAATACGAGCGCGGGTGACCCAACCGTTCTGTTGGAAAGATTCCTTAGGAATAGGAAAGTCTTCAGGCTTAGGAGGAGGCGTTCAATACCCGATGCCTTTATAATGGAACCAAGGGCCGTCTTTTTACATCAAACCTCTCCTCAGCCTTTACACCCTCGAGTTCTAGCACCCAAGGTTCGACTTCATTGCTCCAAGATTCCCTATCATGTCAGGACCCAACCCTCAAGGTCGATGCATGGCTTCCTCCATTACAGAGGAGGATATTGCAAAGCTTCGGACGGCCAGATACCTGACCGCGGAGATCCCCCACCGGCTTCCTGCTCAAGGACAGGTTATTCCGACCCCCAGATCCGGCGAGAGGGTCATATTTATCTCTCACTTCCTCCGAGGGCTAGGGTTCTCTCTCCACCCCTTCATCCGGGGGTTAATGTTTTATTACCAACTAGATTTTCATGATCTAGCTCCGGATTCCTTCCTCCACATCTCAGCGTTTATCATCACGCGCGGGGCCTTCCTCCGAATCCCCCCACACTTTGGCCTATGGCTCAAGACTTTTAATGTGAAGCCGAAGGTAGTCGACAGGGAACAGGCGGAGTGTGGCGGTGCTGTAGTAAGCAAGCTTACCAACACTCCTTGGCCAAAAGGCTCTTTCACGGAAACTTCCAACCAATGGCAGCGAGAGTGGTTTTACGTCACGGAACCTCGTAGTACCAAGTGGGTACCTACACCTGCATTCCATGCCGGCCCTCCATTACAGCTAGCATCATGGATTAATAAGGGGCTAGACTGGGGATCAGTTGATGAAGTGCATGTTGGGAATCGTAGCAGAAATTTAAAATTTTCTATGCATCACCAAGATCAATCTATGGAGTAATCTAGCAACGAGGGGAAGGGGAGTGCATGTACATACCCTAGTAGATCGCTAAGCGGAAGCGTTGCAAGAACGTGGATGAAGGAGTCGTACCCGCAGCGATTCAGATCGCGGTTGATTCCGATCTAAGCGCCGAACAACGGCGCCTCCGCGTTCAACACACGTGCAGCCCGGTGATGTCTCCCACGCCTTGATCCAGCAAGGGGGGAAGGAGAGGTTGGGGAAGACTCCGTACAGCAGCAGCACGACGGCGTGGTGGTGGTGGAGGAGCGCGGAACTCCAGCAGGGCTTCGCCAAGCACTACGAGAGACAAGGAGGGAGAGAGGTAGGGCTGCGCCAAGAGGGAGATGATCTCGTGTCGTTTGCAGCCCCCAATACCTCAAGTATATATAGGGGAAGGGGAGGGGCTGCGCCCCCATCTAGCGTTCCCTCCCTAGGGGTGGCGGCAGCCCCAAAACCCATCTAGGGTGGCGGCCAAGGGGGGAGAGAGGGGGGCGCACCTAGGGTGGGCCTTAAGGCCCATCTGGACCTAGGGTTTGCCCCTCCCACTCTCCCTTGCGCCTTGGGCCTTGGTGGGGGGGGCGCACCAGCCCACCTGGGGCTGGTCCCCTCCCACACTTGGCCCATGCAGCCTTCTAGGGCTGGTAGCCCCACCTGGTGCACCCCCGGGACCCTCCCGGTGGTCCCGGTACGTTACCGATAGCACCCGAAACTTTTCCGGTGACCAAAATGGGACTTCCCATATATAAATCTTTACCTCCGGACCATTCCGGAACTCCTCGTGACGTCCAGGATCTCATCCGGGACTCCGAACAACATTCGGTAACCGCGTACATACTTTCCCTATAACCCTACACTAGTAGAAAAAGGGGCTTTGGTCCAGCCAGAAAAGAGCATTAATCTCGGTTGCATTACGAACCGGGACTAATGTGAGCATTAGTCCCGGTTCAAGCGGCAAGGGCACCATACATGCATTACTCCCGATTCAAATGGGACATTTAGTCCCGGTTCGTGGCACGAACCGGTACTAAAGGGTGCGATGCCCATTAGTACCGGTTCATGGCACGAACCAGTACTAAAGGTTAGACCTTTAGTACCGGTTCGTGCCACGAACCGGTACTAATGGGGTTGAGAACTTTATACCGGTTCGTGGCACGAACCGGTACTAATGGTGCAATTTTCAAATCCTACCCCCCGGTGCAACGCCTTTTCAGTTTTGTAAAAAGCAAAAGAAAATGATAGAAACTTCAAAATTTAAAATCCTTCGAGAGGTAGTTATGTTACTACATCTACTAGTTAGGAAAATTTAAAAACTTAAAGTTGGACATGTTTTGCAAAAAATGTAGGGAAAATGTAAAATGGCTATAACTTTTGCATACAATGTCGGAAAAAAACATATAATATATCAAAATGTTCGGAACAAAAATCTGCATCCGATGGAGATTGCCTATTGCCTGTTTGCAAATTTTTAGAATCCTCAAATTCTAAAAGGAAAAAAAGTTATGCTCAAATTTCAGTTTTTTTGAATTTTTGTTAAATCTGGTCAAACTATGGTCAAACTACTTATTCAAGAAGTATTAGTGTTACTAAATAATTATTCAAGAATATTAGTGTTACTAAATAATTATTTCATTTTTTTAAATTTTGGTCAACTATGGTCAAACTGTGGTCAAACTACTTATTCAAGAAATATTTGTGTTACTAAATAATTATTGATTTTTAGAACAATAGTTTCAAACTCAAACAGTGAAATGTGTGACTTCATGCTCAAGCTAAATTCCTGAGGGTTAATAGGATTGCCATCTTACTATTGTCAGGAAAACAACAAGTGCAGACTTGGAAACGAGGGAGAATAGAACCCAGAAGTTAAGCGTGCTCAGGCTGGAGTAGTGAGAGGATGGGTGACCGTTCAGGAAGTTAGATGATTTGGAATGATGAGGGGTGATTAGAGATTAAAGGTTAAATTGAGCAGTGATGAGGGGTGATTAGAGATTAGAGGTTAAAATAATTCAGAAATTTGAATTTCAAAAACAATTTTCAATTTTTTTTAAATCATAAAATATCCTTTAGTACCGGTTGGTGTTACCAACCGGGACTAAAGGTGGACCTCCAGGCAACGGCCACGTGGAGGGCCTTTAGTCCCGGTTCCAGTTAGAACCAGGACTAAAGGGGGAGGCTTTAGTACCGACCCTTTAGTCCCGGTTCCAGAACCGGGACTAAAGGCCCTTATGAACCGGGATTAAAGGCCCTTTTTCTACTAGTGCTAGCGTCATCGAACCTTAAGTGTGTAGACCCTACGGGCTCGGGAGTCATGTAGACATGGCCGAGACAACTCTCCGGTCAATAACCAATAGCGGGATCTGGATACCCATGTTGGTTCCCACATGCTCCACGATGATCTCATCAGATGAACCATGATGTCAAGGATTCAATCAATCTCATATACAATTCCCTTTATCTATCGGTACGATACTTGCCCGAGATTCGATCGTCGGTATCCCGATACCTTGTTCAATCTCGTTACCAGCAAGTCTCTTTACTCGTTCCGTAACACATCATCCCGTGATCAACTCCTTGGTCACATTGTGCACATTATGATGATGTCCTACCGAGTGGGCCCAGAGTTACCTCTCCGTTACACGGAGTGACAAATCCCAGTCTCGATTCGTGCCAACCCAACAGACACTTTCGGAGATACCCATAGTGCACCTTTATAGCCACCCAGTTACGTTGTGACGTTTGGTACACCCAAAGCACTCCTACGATATCCAGGAGTTGCACAATCTCATGGTCTAAGGAAATGATACTTGACATTAGAAAAGCTTTAGCATACGAACTACACGATCTTGTGCTAGGCTTAGGATTGGGTCTTGTCCATCACATCATTCTCCTAATGATGTGATCCCATTATCAACGACATCCAATGTCCATGGTCAGGAAACCGTAACCATCTATTGATCAACGAGCTAGTCAACTAGAGGCTTACTAGGGACATGGCGTTGTCTATGTATCCACACATGTATCTAAGTTTCCTATCAATACAATTCTAGCATGGATAATAAACGATTATCATGAACAAGGAAATATAATAATAACCAATTTATTATTGCCTCTAGGGCATATTTCCAACAGTCTCCCACTTGCACTAGAGTCAATAATCTAGTTCACATCGCCATGTGATTAACACTCACAGATCACATCGCCATGTGACCAACATCCAAAGAGTTTACTAGACTCAATAATCTAGTTCACATCACTATGTGATTAACACTCAATGAGTTCTGGGTTTGATCATGTTATGCTTGTGAGAGAGGCTGTAGTCAACGGGTCTGCAATATTCAGATCCCTACGTATTTCGCAAAACTTTATGTCATATCGTAGAGGCTGCTACCACGTTCCACTTGGAGCTATTCCAAATTGTTGCTCCATTATATGTATCCGGTATCTCTACTCAGAGCTATCCGGATAGGTGTTAAGCTTGCATCGACATAACTCTTTACATCAAACTCTTTATCACCTCCATAACCGAGAAACATTTCCTTATTCCTCTGAGGATAATTTTGACCGCTATATGGTGATCCACTCCTAGATCACCTTTGTACCCTCTTGCTAGACATGTGGCAAGGCACACATCAGGTGCGGTACTCAGCATGGCATACCGTATAGAGCCTATGACAAAAGCATAGGGGACGACCTTCGTCCTTCCTCTTTCTTCTGCCGTGGTGAAGCTTTGAGTCTTACTCAACTTCACACCTTACAACTCAGGTAAGAATCCCTTCTTTGACTGATCTATTTTGAACTCCTTCAAAAACATGTCAAGGTGTGCGTTCTTTGAAAGTATCATTAGGCGTCTTGATCTATCTCTATAGATCTTGATGCCCAATATGTAAGCAGCTTTATCCAGGTCTTCCTTTGAAAATCCCTCTTCAAACAACCGTTTATGCTTTCCAGAAATTCTACATTATTTCGGATCAACAATATGTCATCCACATATACTTATCAGAAATGTTGTAGTGCTCCCACTAATTTCCTTGTAAATACAAGTTTCTAGCAAACATTGTATAAACCTAAAAGCTTTGATCACTCTATCAAAGCATATATTCTGACTCCGAGATGCTTGCTCTAGTCCATAGAAGGATCGCTGGAGCTAGCATACCTTTTAGCATCCTTAGGATCGACAAAACTTTGATTGTATCACATACAACTCTTTCTTACGAAAACTGGTAAGAAAACTTGTTTTTGACATCCATCTGTCAGATTTCATAATCGAAAAATACAGCTAATGCTAACATGATTCCGATGGACTTAAACGTCGCTACGGGTGAGAAAATCTCATCATAGTCAACTCCTTGAACTTGTGAAAAACTCTTTGCCACAAGTCGAGCTTCATAGACGGTAACATTACCGTCCATGTCCGTCTTGTTCTTAAAGATCCATTTATCTCAATGGCTTGCCGATCAACGGGCAAGTCCACCAAAGTCCATGCTTTGTTTTGATACATGGATCCTATCTCAGATTTCATGGCTTCTAACCATTTGTCGGAATATGGGCCCACCATCGCTTCTCCATAGCTCGTAGGTTCATTGTTGTCCAACATGCTATCTTAGACAGGATCACCGTACCACTCAGGAGTAGTACATATCCTTGTCGACCTACGAGGTTCCATAGCAACTTGATCCGAAGCTTCATGATCACTATCATTAACTTCCTCTTCAACCGACGTAGGCGCCACAAAAACATCTTTTTGTGTTGCACTACTTTCCGGTTGAAGTAGAGGTTTAACAACCTCATCAAGTTCTATCTTCCTCCCACTCAATTATTTCGAGAGAAACTCCTTCTCGAGAAAGAACCTGTTCTTAGCGACAAACACTTTGCCCTCGGATCTGAGATAGAAGGTATACCCAACTATTACCTTTGGGTATCCTATGAAGATGTATTTGTCCACTTTGGGTTCGAGCTTTTTTGGCTGAAGCCTTAAGCATCACAGCACCAAATATTAAGAAATGACAACTTTGGTTTCTTGCCAAACCAATGTTCATACGACGTCGCCTCAACGGACTTAGATGGTGCCCTATGTAAAGTGAATGCAGCTGTCTCTAACGCATAACCTCAAAATGATAGCGGTAGATCAGTAAGAGACATCATAGATCGCACCATATCTCATAAGGTTCGATTACGACGTCCGGACACGCCATTATGCTGTGGTGTTCCAGGTGGTGTCAAATGTGAAACAATTTCACAATGTGTTAAGTGATTGCCAAACTCATAACTCAGAAATTCTCCATCGATCAGATCGTAGGAATTTGATCTTCTTGTTATGATGGTTCTTAACTTCACTTTGAAATTTCTTGAACTTTTCAAACGTTTTAGACTTGTGCTTCATTAAGTAAGTATACCCATATCTACACAAATCATCAGTGAAGATGAGAAAATAGCGATGTCCACCACACGCCTCAATTCTTATTGGATCACACACATCAGCATGTACGATTTCCAACAAGTCACTTGCCCATTTCATTGTACCTGAAAATGGGTTTTTAGTCATCCTGCCCATGAGGCATGGCTCGCATGTGTCAAGCGATTCAAAATCAAGTGATTCCAAACATCCATCGACATGGAGTTTCTTCATGCATCTTACGCCAATAAGACCTAAGCGGTAGTGCCACAAGAAAGTGGTACTATCATTATTAACTCTACATCTTTTGGCGTGAACATGTGTATTACCACGACCGAGATTCAATGAACCATTCACATAGGGTGCATCACCATGAAAGGTATTATTCATGTAAACAAAATAACCATTATTCTCTAACTTAAATGAATAATCGTATTGCAATGAACATGATCTAATCATGTTCATGCTCAACGTAGACACCTGATAACATTTATCTAGGTTCAATACTAATCCCGAAGGCAGATGGAGCGTGCGATGGTGATCTCATCAACTTTGGAAATACTTCCAACATACATCGTCACCTCGCCCTTAGCCAGTCTCCGTTTAGTCCATACCTTTTTTTTTGCTTCAAGTCACCAATAATAGCAAGTGAACCAGTATCCAATACCCAGGTGTTTGACCAGGTGAACCAGAAACACAATCACAGTAGTTCTCCCTTTACAAGCCTAGCCGATAGAGTGGAATGTAAGGTACCAAGCACTGGAGCTGGGAACCCAGCTATTGAACCAAGACATGATTCGGAGCTGATGCATATAAGGCCGAACTCGCGACGCCGAAGTATGCTATGAAGCTGTTCGGACTTTGTTGGCAACTCATTTTGTTCCAATGACAAGCCCTGGCAAGGTATGCCGGGGTGGGTGTGTGAAACAACAAAAAGGAGCAAAATTTGGTTCTTTATATAAAAGTGAATACGGATACAGAGTATGTTCACTAGAACCTAACTGATATGCCAATTGTCATTTTATGGATAATAATGCCACGACCTCGGCTATTTGACATGCTAGGGGTCGGCGGCTGAGGAAACAGGCACTTTGTAGGCTCTGAAAATAGGGAGTGCGGTATACAAAAAGTTTTTTTGGACCTCCTATCGCACGTCTGCGCCGCCTTTCCTCGGTGAAGGGGCTCCTTAACAGGGGTAACCTTTGGGTGAATTTATAAACCCGGACTCTGATACAGTCCATGACATGACCAGCCTTTGTGCTACCTGTGGTGAAAGATGATGGAAAAAGAAAGAGTAATATATAAGAAAGGAAAAAAAGTAAGTAGGTTATGGGAGTACTTGTAGACCCGTCCGTGTTGTGCTTCCACCGATGCCCATGCTATTTTAAGTGCATAGTTATGTATGCGCAATACAAATTTCGTAGGTATATGAGGCGGACGGCGGAAGACGAACTGCTAGTCCTGCTCCAAACTTGGTCGATCCTGTTGGATGGAGACCTGTGGCTTAACGGCCGACAAGGTATGCAGTTTAATGAGACCGCTTTGTACTTCGGCTGAGGTCGCCGTAGTGTGATCCTCAGTCCGGAGGGAGTGTCTTTCCAGCTCCCCTGTAGAGTTGTGTGTCACGTATAACATGTTCACTGTTTTCACTTCGGGGGGAAATTGCTTCTGACCCCCGAAATTTGGTTGGTAAGCCTCTTCGTCATCGCTATGGCCTGGCGGCCTCCTCCCCTTGTGTTCGGCATTGAGCTTGCCAGCTTGCTTGAAGACCCAACAGCTTTTGTTGGTATGATTAGCTGGTTTATTGGGGTGGCCATGAATCTGGTAGGGCCAGTCCAATATTTTGTCCAAATTGGATGGTCCATCTCTATTTGCCTTAAATGGCTTCTTCCGTTGACCGGATTTGGGACCGCTGAATCCGGCATTAATCGCTGTGTCATGCGTTCTTTCATTATCATTGCGGCGTTTGTATTTGCTACGTCGTGGTTTGCCGTTGCTGTCCCGGACTTCGAATCGCTGGCGCTGTTGCTTCTACGAGCGAGCCAACTAGCTTCTCCCGCGCAAAAACGGGTCATCAGAGCGGTAAGGGCTGGCATGGATTTTGTTTTTTCTTGACCGAGGTGGTGAGCGAGCCACTCACCCCGGACGCTGTGTTTGAAGGCCGCTAGGGCTTCTACGTCCGGACAGTCGATTATTTGGTTCTTTTTAAATAAGAACCTAGAACAGAGCTTCCTGGCTGACTCTCCGGGTTGCTGGACAATGTGACTTAAGTCATCGGCATCTGGTGGCCGGACATATGTACCTTGGAAGTTGTCAAGGAAGGCTTCTTCCAAGTCCTCCCAGCTGCCAATAGAATATCTGGGCAGGCTGTTTAGCCAGTGCCGAGCTGGCCCTTTGAGATTTAAAGGGAGGTATTCGATGGTGTGGAGGTCATCTCCACGAGCCATATGAATGTGGAGAATAAAGTCCTCGATCCACACTGCGGGGTCACTTGTTCCATCGTATGATTCGATATTTACGGGTTTAAACCCTTCTGGGAATACGTGATCCATTACTTCGTCAGTGAAGCAAAGAGGGTGTGCAGTGCCTCTATATCGGGCCGCATGGCGACGTAGCTCCGATGGAGTCCGTCTGCAGTGTTCGTCCCGTGGATGACTAGGTATGTCACGTCCGAATAGATAGCCATCAATAGGTGTCGAGGTACGTTCTCGCAATCCATAGATCAATCTAGTATGCCCTGTTCTGTTGTTCAGGTCCTGCCGGAGTTCATATGTGTGCCCACGAGCTGTTTTATCTCTGCCGTTATAATGAGGCGGCGCGGGCTGGTGTTCGACTTGAGTTGCCGCTTTAACCCGACCATGTGGTAGTCGGTCAGCCTCGTTGCGTGATGATGGTATGGGCTCCAGCGCCTCATCATCGAACTGAGGTAGCAATTTGTGCTTCGGGTAGCTTTTGGTTGGGCGCTTAAGGCCGTATTCTTTGGTTGTCAAGATATCAATCCATCTATCATTTAATAGGTCTTGATCATCTTGAAGTTGCTGCTGCTTCTTTTTCAGGATTCTTGCGGTGGCTATTAGCTGGCGCTTGAAGCGCTCCTGCCCGAGAGGTTCTTCAGGCACAATGAAATACTCGTCATCGAGGCTCACCTCATCCTCGGAGAGCAGAAGATAATTACTATTGATGGTGTCCTGGACTAGGGGGTACTCACCACGTCATCTCCCGATCCATTAGATTGGGCCGAGGACCCCCATGGTCGTATACTCATGGGCTAGTTCGGACAGCTGCCGCATACATGGAAGATTCCACAAGACTTGGCGATCAAGACAAGGACTTCTCCCCACCGGCGTATCCGGCTTGGACTCTTGTTATCCTAGGCCTCTGGTGCATTATTTAAACCGAGGCCAGGCTAGTCGATAGGGGGATACATACAATCATAACATAGGCTAGCTTCTAGGGTTTAGCCTCTCTGATCTCGTGGTAGATCTACTCTTGTAATACTCATATCATCAAGAACAATAAAGCAGAACGTAGGGTATTACCTCCATCAAGAGGGATCGAACCTGGGTAAACATCGTGTCCCATGTCTCCTGTTACCATCGATCCTTAGACGCACAGTTCGGGACCCCCTACCCGAGATCCGCCGGTTTTGACACCGACATTGGTGCTTTCATTAAGAGTTCCGCTGTGTGATCGGCAAAAGGATCAATGGCTCGCCCGCAGGTCAACTACGACGCCGGCATCTTCGTCGCCGACTCGACTGGTCACCTTGGCTTGACCGATGACCGTGCTCCATCTCCGATCATCATGTTCAGACGGGGGCTTTTTTCAACATCAACTCCGATCTCTATCATGATCATAGAGGAGTCATCCATGGAGCTCGAGGGCTAAATGTCATCATTGCCCTCGGGCGTCTGTGTTGTTTTTATGGACATCGAACTTGTATTTGCCGTCACCACCTCCTCGAGCGTCGGTTTGACGATTGCTTCGTTGGAATAGTGCGGAATTACGTCTACAACAGCCATGCAAAATTTCGTCGAGTTCAGATGGAGGAATCTCCGACAATCTACGATATACCGGTGCCTTGTCAAATCTGGATGGGAATCTGGACGAGTTTAGGGCGTGGTCTCGAGAGCCTAGCTCGGAGGTCCTTTGGAAGATCCAACCGTTTATCTACTGCGGAATTCCCATATCTACCACCCCTCCAAGTTTCAGCTCGACCCGACGGTTCAAACTCCGGGAACCTTCCGATGACTAGACCAATTTTCGGATCCGTTTTCTGCGTGAATATGGATCCGACCCGAATTCATGTTTCTTTATGAACGTGATATTGGACAACCTTTTTAGAGGAATTCTCTTCTAGGGTATTCTGCGTTGGTTTTAAACACGTGCCCATAAATTTTTAAAACTCCCCTGAGGTCATCTTCATCATCATGCTGGTGGCAAACCAGTCCGGCAATATTGCTCCAAGGCTGCCGACCTGCGCTAGACACGTCATCACTTTGTTGAGCCGAGCTCAACTTCTTCGGATCATCATCTCGGCAAGCCGAACAAGAGTCCGGTATCGCGAAGGATAAATCATCACCAACATCGCCGCCCCATAGATTACACGGAGCGGGCACACCGGCATCGCCGCACAGTCACTTCATCAAGCTGGCATCGACCACGTCACGACCTGCATCGGCAGGGCCGCACTATTGCTTCTTCAAGCTGGTGTCCATCACGACGACCTACTTCGACATCTCGGCTGGACCGTGGGCTTCGCCATCTCTTCATCAACCTACTCCGGAGACTTCAGCATCACTAGACGACCAGCTCCGTCACGTTAGCTGGACCGAGGGCTTTGCCTCGGCGAGCCAACCTTTGCCAACATCGCCATACCGTCGCTTTATCGCCCATCAGGAAATGGGTGTGTGGATCGAATCCCAATTTTCGGAATCACCTTTCTTCGGATTGCTACAACAAATAAACCAGGTGCTATTAATCCTAGTATTTTTTGCTTGTTCGGGTTCATTTTTCCCAAGGAATTATTACTCTTGTTTGTTCATCACATGTACACAGGTCTATCAAATGATGGTCGCATTAACGAGGTCGCATGGTGTTTCGGTCAGTTTCCGTACATGGTCCGGCGAACGCCGCATTTGCAACTTGGACCGACCTGTGAATTCAGGCTTTGCCATGCCTTTACCGGATCACGCCGACGCTCTGCATTGACATTGACTTCGGCGCCAGGCCATATTTCTTTTATTACTCACTTTGCATAAATTATTTATTATGCAACGATTTTTATTTATTTATTATTATTACTATTATCTCTGATTTGCACTATTTTTTGTGCACAGGAAAATGATCCGGGTTGGGTAGTATCGTCAACTCGGCGTACTGACATACCACGTCACCTCGGCTGGACGAGGGGCTTCGTCAACACTTCATTACCCCATGCCAGGGACTTCGGCATCACTCTGCCGGCTCGCATTGACTTCGTGCTATGTCACTACTTCGGAGTGCCGAGCTCTTTGCTCCGCCACCTTGGGACCGGCTTGGGGGATGGAACCTTGTCCCGCATCAAGCTCGGGCCACGTCATCAATACCGAACACATTAACCAGCTAAGTTGCCTTCATGCTCAAAGTTTTAAATTTTTAACTTGTGTTCAGTTCGACCAAGCATTATACCTTTTTGAAAAAAAAGTTCCTTGTAGAGAATCTCCTTGTCAAAACTTTGTTTGTGACACACAAATTCAAATACCCTGTTTACTTGGGGGCTCCCTTGATGGAGCTTTTCCTCTTGCATATGATTATACTTGTACGGCTTCGTTCCTTGTTCGTGTATTACGCCACAATATGCACCATATTGACTTAAGAGATTTGCAAGCTGGGTTGCCTGGTGAGGGAGTCCTGGATTAGGGGGTGTTCGGGTAGCTGGACTATACCTTCAATTGGACTCCAGGACTACGAAGATAAAAGATTGAAGACTTCGTCCCGTGCCCGGATGGGACTTTCCTTTGGGACTTTCCTTGGTGTGGAAGGCAAGCTTGGCGATGCGGATATTCAAGATCTCCTACCATTGTAACCGACTCTGTGTAACCCTAACCCTATCCGGTGTCTATATAAACTGGAGGGTTTTAGTCCGTAGGACAACTTCATCATACAACAATCATACCATAGGCTAGCTTCTAGGGTTTAGCCTCCTTGATCTCGTGGTAGATCTACTCTTGTACTACCCATATCATCAATATTAATCAAGCAGGAGTAGGGTTTTACCTCCATCGAGAGGGCCCGAACCTGGGTAAAAACATCGTGTTCCTTGTCTCCTGTTACCATCCACCTAGACGCACAGTTCGGGACCCCCTACCCGAGATCCGCCGGTTTTGACACCGACATTGGTGCTTTCATTGAGAGTTCCTCTGTGTCGTCGCTTTCAGGCCCGATGGCTCCTTCGATCATCAACAGCAATGCAGTCCAGGGTGAGACTTTTCTCCCCAGACTAATCTTCGTCTTCGGCGGCTTCGCACTGCGGGCCAATTTGCTTGGCCACCTTGAGAAGATCGAAAGCTAACGTTGGGGAACGCAGTAATTTCAAAAATTTCCTACGCACACGCAAGATCATGGTGATGCATAGCAACGAGAAGGGAGAGTGTTGTCTACGTACCCTCGTAGACCGCAACGGAAGCGTTGACGCAACGTAGAGGAAGTAGTCGTACGTCTTCCCTATCCGACCGATCCAAGCACCGTTACTCCGGCACCTCCGAGTTCTTAGCACACGTACAGCTCGATGACGCTCCCCGGGCTCCGATCCAGCAAAGCTTCGGGGATGAGTTCCGTCAGCACAACGGCGTGGTGACGATGATGATGTTCTACCGACGCAGGGCTTGGCCTAAGCACTACAACGATATGATCGAGGTGGAATATGGTGGCAGGGGGCACCGCACACGGCTAAGGAACGATCTCAATGAGATCAACTTGTGTGTTCCTAGGGTGCCCCTGCCTCCGTATATAAAGGAGCCAAGGGAGGGGGCGGCGGAAAGGAGGCGCGCCAAGGAGTCCTACTCCCTCTGGGAGTAGGATTCCTCCCCCCAATCCTAGTTGGAGTAGGATTCGCTGAGGGGGAAAGAGAGAGAGGGGGGCCGGCCACCTCTCCTTGTCCTAATAGGACTAGGGGAGGGGGGAGGCGCGCGGCCCATCTTGGGCTGCCCCTTCTCCTTTCCACTAAAGCCCATTAAGGCCCATAAGCTCCCGGGGGGTTCCGGTAACCTCCCGGTACTCCGGTAAAATACCGATTTCACCCGGAACACTTCCGATATCCAAACATAGGCTTCCAATATATCAATCTTTATGTCTCGACCATTTCGAGACTCCTCGTCATGTCCGTGATCACATCCGGGACTCCGAACTAACTTCGGTACATCAAAATGCATAAACTCATAATAACTGTCATCGTAACATTAAGCGTGCGGACCCTACGGGTTCGAGAACAATGTAGACATGACTGAGACACATCTCCGGTCAATAACCAATAGCGGACCTGGATGCCATATTGGCTCCTACTATGCTACGAAGATCTTTATCGGTCAGACCGCATAACAACATACGTTGTTCCCTTTGTCATCGGTATGTTACTTGCCCGAGATTCGATCGTCGGTATCCAATACCTAGTTCAATCTCGTTACCGGCAAGTCTCTTTACTCGTTCCGTAATACATCATCCCGCAACTAACTCATTAGTTGCAATGCTTGCAAGGCTTATGTGATGTGCATTACCGAGAGGGCCCAGAGATACCTCTCCGACAATCGGAGTGACAAATCCTAATCTCGAAATATGCCAACCCAACATGTACCTTTGGAGACACCTGTAATGCTCCTTTATAATCACCCAGTTACGTTGTGACGTTTGGTAGCACCCAAAGTGTTCCTCCGGCAAACGGGAGTTGCATAATCTCATAGTCATAGGAACATGTATAAGTCATGAAGAAAGCAATAGCAACATACTAAACGATCGGGTGCTAAGCTAATGGAATGGGTCATGTCAATCAGATCATTCACTTAATGATGTGATCCCGTTAATCAAATAACAACTCATTGTTCATGGTTAGGAAACATAACCATCTTTGATTAACGAGCTAGTCAAGTAGAGGCATACTAGTGACACTATGTTTGTCTATGTATTCACACATGTATTATGTTTCCGGTTAATACAATTCTAGCATGAATAATAAACATTTATCATGATACAAGGAAATAAATAATAACTTTATTATTGCCTCTAGGGCATATTTCCTTCAGGCTCCCACTTGCACTAGAGTCAATAATCTAGTTCACATCGCCATGTGATTTAACAGCAATAGTTCACATCACCATGTGATTAACACCCATAGTTCACATCGATATGTGATAAACACCCAAAGGGTTTACTAGAGTCAATAATCTAGTTCACATCGCTATGTGATTAACACCCAAAGAGTACTAAGGTGTGATCATGTTTTGCTTGTGAGATAATTTTAGTCAACGGGTCTGTCACATTCAGATCCGTAAGTATTTTGCAAATTTCTATGTCAACAATGCTCTGCACGGAGCTACTCTAGCTTATTGCTCCCACTTTCAATATGTATCTAGGTCGAGACTTAGAGTCATCCAGATCTGTGTCAAAACTTGCATCGACGTAACTTTTTATGACGAACCTTTTTGTCACCTCCATAATTGAGAAATATTTCCTTATTCCACTAAGGATAATTTTGACCGCTGTCCAGTGATCTACTCTTAGATCACTATTGTACTCCCTTGCTTAACACAGTGTAGGGTATACAATAGATTTGGTACACAGCATGGCATACTTTATAGAACCTATGGCTGAGGCATAGGGAATGACTTTCATTCTCTTTCTATCTTCTGCCGTGGTCGGGCTTTGAGTCTTACTCAACTTCACACCTTGTAACACAGGCAAGAAACTTTTTCTTTGACTGTTCCATTTTGAACTACTTCGAAATCTTGTCAAGGTATGTACTCATCGAAAAACTTATCAAGCGTCTTGATCTATCTCTATAGATCTTGATACTCAATATGTAAGCAGCTTTACCGAGGTCTTTCTTTGAAAAACTCCTTTCAAACACTCCTTTATGCTTTGTAGAATAATTCTACATTATTTCCGATTAACAATATGTCATACACATATACTTATCAGAAATGATGTAGTGCTCCCACTCACTTTCTTGTAAATACAGGCTTCACCGCAAGTCTGTATAAAACTTATATGCTTTGATCAACTTATCAAAGCGTATATTCCAACTCCGAGATGCTTGCACCAGTCCATAGATGGATCGCTGGAGCTTGCATATTTTGTTAGCACCTTTAGGATTGACAAAACCTTCTGGTTGTATCATATACAACTCTTCTTTAATAAATCTATTAAGGAATGCAGTTTTGTTTATCCATTTGCCAGATTTCATAAAATGCGGCAATTGCTAACATGATTCGGACAGACTTAAGCATAGATACGAGTGAGAAACTCTCATCGTAGTCAACACCTTGAACTTTGTCGAAAACCTTTTGCGACAATTCTTGCTTTGTAGATAGTAACACTACTATCAGCGTCCGTCTTCCTCTTGAAAATCCATTTATTTTCTATGGCTTGCCGATCATCTGGCAAGTCAACCAAATTCCATACTTTGTTCTTATACATGGATCTCATCTCAGATTTCATGGCCTCAAGCCATTTTGCGGAATCTGGGCTCACCATCGCTTCTTCATAGTTCGCAAGTTCGTCATGGTCTAGTAACATGACTTCCTAGAATAGGATTACCGTACCACTCTGGTGCGGTTCTCACTCTGGTTTACCTGCAAGATTCGGTAGTAACTTGATCTGAAGTTACATGATCATCGTCATTAGCTTCCTCACTAATTGGTGTAGTAGTCACAGGAACAGATTTCTATGATGAACTACTTTCCAATAAGGGAGAAGGTATAGTTACCTTATCAAGTTTTACTTTCCTCCCACTCACTTCTTTCGAGAGAAACTCCTTCTCTAGAAATTTTCCGAATTTAGCAACGAATGTCTTGCCTTTGGATCTGTGATAGAAGGTGTATCCAATAGTTTCCTTTGGGTATCCTATGAAGATTTACTTTTCTGATTTGGGTTTGAGCTTATCATGTTGAAACTTTTTCACATAAGCATCGCAGTCCCAAACTTTAAGAAACGACAGCTTAGGTTTCTTGCCAAACCATAGTTCACACGGTGTCGTCTCAACGGATTTAGATGGTGCCCTATTTAACGTGAATGCAGCTGTCTCTAATGCATAACCCCAAAACGATAGTGGTAGATCGGTAAGAGACATCATAGATTGCACTATATCCAATAAAGTACGGTTATGACGTTCGGACACACCATTATGCTGTGGTGTTCCATGTGGCATGAGTTTGTGAAACTATTCCACATTGTTTTAATTGAAGACCAAACTCGTAACTCAAATATTTTACTTCTGCGATCATATCGTAGAAACTTTCATTTTTGTTACGATGATTCTCCACTTCACTCTGAAATTCTTTGAACTTTTCGAATGTTTCAGACCTTTGTTTCATCAAGTAGATATACTCATATCTGCTCAAATCATCTGTGAAGATCAGAAAATAATGATACCTATCGCGAGCCTCAATATTCATCGGACCACATACATCAGTATGTATGACTTCCAACAAATCTGTTGCTCGCTCCATTGTTCCGAAGAACGGAGTCTTAGTCATCTTGCCCATGAGGCATGGTTCGCAAGCATCAACTGATTCATAATCAAGTGATTCCAAAAGCCCATCAGCATGGAGTTTCTTCATGCGCTTTACACCAATATGACCTAAACGGCAGTGCTACAAATAAGTTGCACTATCATTATTAACTTTGCATCTTTTGGTTTCAATATTATGATTATGTGTATCACTACGATCGAGATCCAACGAACTATTTTCATTGGGTGTGTAACCATATAAGGTTTTATTCATGTAAACAGAACAACAATTTATTCTCTTACTTAAATGAATAACCGTATTACAATAAACATGATCAAATCATATTTATGCTCAACGTAAACACCAAATAACACTTATTTAGGTTCAACACTAATCCTGAATTTATAGGGAGTGTGCGATGATGATCATATCAATCTTGGAACCACTTCCAACACACATCGTCACTTCACCCTTAACTAGTCTCTGTTTATTCTGCAACTCCCGTTTCGAGTTACTAATCTTAGCAACTGAACTAGTATCAAATACTGAGGGGTTGCTATAAACACTAGTAAAGTACACATCAATAACATGTATATCAAATATACTTATGTTCACTTTGCCATCCTTCTTATCTGCCAATCACTTGGGGTAGTTCCGCTTCCAGTGACCAGTCCCTTTGCAGTAGAAGCACTTAGTCTCAGGCTTAGGATCAGACTTGGGCTTCTTCACTTGAGCAGCAACTTGCTTGCTGTTCTTTTTGAAGTTCCCCTTCTTCCCTCTGCCCTTTTCTTGAAACTAGTGGTCTTGTCTACCATCAACACTTGATGTTTTTTCTCGATTTCTACCTTCGTCAATTTCCGCATTACGAAGAGCTTGGGAATCGTTTTCGTTATCCCTTGCATATCATAGTTCATCACGAAGTTCTACTAACTTGGTGATGGTGACTAGATAATTCTGTCAATCACTATCTTATCTGGAAGATTAACTCCCACTTGATTCAAGCGATTGTAGTACTCAGACAATCTGGGCACATGCTCACTAGTTGAGCGATTCTCCTCCATCTTTTAGCTATAGAACTTGTTGGAGACTTCATATTTCTCAACTCGGGTATTTGCTTGAAATATTAACTTCAACTCCTGGAACATCTCATATGGTCCATGACGTTCAAAACGTCTTTGAAGTCCCGATTCTAAGCCATTAAGCATGGGGCACTAAACTATCAAGTAGTCATCATATTGAGCTAGCCAAACGTTCATAATGTCTGCATCTGCTCCTGCAATAGGTCTGTCACCTAGCGGTGCATCAAGGACATAATTCTTCTGTGCAGCAATGAGGATAAACCTCAGATCACGGATCCAATCCGCATTTTTGCTACTAACATCTTTCAACACAATTTTCTCTAGGAACATATCAAAATAAACACAGGGAAGCAATAACGCGAGCTATTGATCTACAACATAATTTGCAAAATACTACCAGGACTAAGTTCATGATAAATTTAAGTTCAATTAATCATATTACTTATGAACTCCCACTTAGATAGACATCCCTCTAATCCTCTAAGTGATTACGTGATCCAAATCAACTAAACCATGTCCGATCATCACGTGAGATGGAGTAGTTTCATTGGTGAACATCGCTATGTTGATCATATCTGCTATATGATTCACGCTTGACCTTTCGGTCTCCGTGTTCCGAGGCCATATCTGTATATGCTTGGCTCGTCAAGTATAACCTGAGTATTCTGCGTGTGGAAAAACTGGCTTGCACCCGTTGTAGATGGACGTAGATCTTATCACACCTGATCATCACGTGGTGTCTGGGCACGACGAACTTTGGCAACGGTGCATACTCAGGGAGAACACTTCTTGATAATTTAGTGAGAGATCATCTTATAATGCTACCGTCAATCAAAGCAAGATAAGATGCATAAAAGGATAAACATCACATGCAATCAATATAAGTGATATGATATGGCCATCATCATCTTGTGCTTGTGATCTCCATCTCCGAAGCACCGTCATGATCACCATCGTCACCGGCGCGACACCTTGATCTCCATCATAGCATCGTTGTCGTCTCACCAATCTTATGCTTCCACGACTATCGCTACCGCTTAGTGATAAAGTAAAGCATTACATCATGATTGCATTGCATACAATAAAGCGACAACCATATGGCTCCTGCCAGTTACCGATAACTCGGTTACAAAACATGATCATCTCATACAATAAAATTCAGCATCATGCCTTGACCATATCACATCACAACATGCCCTGCAAAAACAAGTTAGACGTCCTCTACTTTGTTGTTGCAAGTTTTACGTGGCTGCTACGGGCTTTAAGCAAGAACCAATCTCACCTACGCATCAAAACCACAACGATAGTTTGTCAATTTGACTCCGTTTTAACCTTCGCAAGGACCGGGCGTAGCCACACTCGGTTCAAATAAAGTTGGAGAGACAGTCGCCCGCAAGCCACCTATGTGCAAAGCACATCGGGGGAACCGGTCTCGCGTAAGCGTATGCGTAATGTTGGTACGGGTCGTCTCGTCCAACAATACCGCCGAACCAAAGTATGACATGCTGGTAGGCAGTATGACTTATATCGCCCACAACTCACTTGTGTTCTACTCGTGCATATAACATCAAACCATAAAACCTGGCTCGGATGCCACTGTTGGGGAACGCAGTAATTTCAAAATTTTCCTACGCACACGCAAGATCATGGTGATGCATAGCAACGAGAGGGGAGAGTGTTGTCTACGTACCCACGCAGACCGACTGTGGAAGCATTGACGCAACGTAGAGGAAGTAGTCGTACGTCTTCCCGATCCGACCGATCCAAGCACCGTTACTCCGGCACCTCCGAGTTCTTAGCACACGTACAGCTCGATGATGCTCCCCGGGCTCCGATCCAGCAAAGCTTCGGGGATGAGTTCCGTCAGCACAACGGCGTGGTGACGATGATGATGTTCCACCAACGCAGGGCTTCGCCTAAGCACTACAACGATATGACCAAGGTGGAATATGGTGGCAGGGGGCACTGCACACGGCTAAGGAACGATCACGAGGATCAACTTGTGTGTCCTAGGGTGCCCCCTGCCTCCGTATATAAAGGAGCCAAGGGGAGGGGTGCGGCCAGCCAAGGAGGGCGCGCCAAGGGAGTCCTACTCCCTCTGGGAGTAGGATTCCTCCCCCCAATCCTAGTTGGAATAGGATTCGCTGAGGGGGAAAAGAGAGAGGGGGGCCGGCCACCTCTCCTTGTCCTAATAGGACTAGGGGAGGGGGGGAGGCGCGCGGCCCATCTTGGGCTGCCCCTTCTCTTTTCCACTAAAGCCCACTAAGGCCCATATAGCTCCCGGGGGGTTCCGGTAACCTCCCGGTACTCCGGTAAAATCCCGATTTCACCCGAAACACTTCCGATATCCAAATATAGGTTTCCAATATATCAATCTTTATGTCTCGACCATTTCGAGACTCCTCTTCATGTCCGTGATCACATTCGGGACTCCGAACAAACTTCGGTACATAAAAATAAATAAACTCATAATATTACTGTCATCGTAACCTTAAGCGTGCGGACCCTACGGGTTCGAGAACAATGTAGACATGACTGAGACACATCTCCGGTCAATAACCAATAGCGGGACCTGGATGCCCATATTGGCTCCTACATATTCTACGAAGATCTTTATCGGTCAGACCGCATAACAACATACGTTGTTCCCTTTGTCATTGGTATGTTGTTACTTACCCGAGATTCGATCGTCGGTATCTCAATACCTAGTTCAATCTTGTTACCGGCAAGTCTCTTTACTCGTTCTGTAATACATTATTCCGCAACTAACTCATTAGTTGCAATGCTTGCAAGGCTTAAGTGATGTGCATTACTGAGAGGGCCTAGAGATACCTCTCCGACAATCGGAGTGACAAATTCTAATCTCGAAATACGCCAACCCAACATGTACCTTTGGAGACACCTGTAGAGCTCCTTTATAATCACCCAGTTACGTTGTGACGTTTGGTAGCACACAAAGTGTTCCTCCGGCAAACGGGAGTTGCATAATCTCATAGTCATAGGAACATGTATAAGTCATGAAGAAAGCAATAGCAACATACTAAACGATCGGGTGCTAAGCTAATGGAATGGGTCATGTCAATCAGATCATTCAAACTAATGATGTGACCTGTTAATCAAATAACAACTCATTGTTCATGGTTAGGAAACATAACCATCTTTGATTAACGAGCTAGTCAAGTAGAGGCATACTAGTGACACTCTGTTTGTCTATGTATTCACACATGTATTATGTTTCCGGTTAATACAATTCTAGCATGAATAATAAACATTTATCATGATATAAGGAAATAAATAATAACTTAATTATTGCCTCTAGGGCATATTTCCTTCAATCCCCTCCTCTCTCTCGTTTTTCCCCTTGCGCCGCCAGGAGATAGCGAGCGCGTTCCTCAAGCCCGATCCCCACGCTGCTCTGCTTCATCTCGTTCCCCTTTGCCTCCTCGATTCCTCGCAGCTGTCGCCTCGTCTCGCAGGCCCGCCGTTGTCGTCCGCCGCTTCCCCGACATCCTCACTGCCGCTTCGCCCGAGCCCCAACCCCGATGACCAGGCGCCCCTGTAGTCTCTCTCTTGCCCGCGTCGCCGCCTTCACCTTGCCAGGAGGCCGACGACCACAACCCCCTGCGCACCTTCCATTGCTCGCCTTCGAGCTCCCCTTGTGCTCCGTCGCCCCGCTGTTGCGAGGAAACGATGGTCGCCTGCCCCCTATCGTCTTTAGCTACAGGCGTGTTCGAGGAGATGAATGCCTCGCCAATAGGTCCCGTCGATGCGCCGCTTTTTTTCCTTCTCCTATATCTCTCTCTTTTAACTCTCTCGCTCTCTCTGTTCTACCCCATGGGGAACCACTAGAGCACCCCGGAGATTGCCGTCATCGGGAAACACTAGGTCCGGCGACCCCTCGATCCGCCAGAATCCGCTCACCACCTCGCCGACCCGCTGTTTCCCGCGCCTACCGACCCCGTCGCAAGCCCCTGGCGCCGCCTCCATGCTTCATCGGGACGCCTTGTTTCCTCTTCTGTTCGGCCACAAGTGCATCGACCTTCATACAGAGCACCGGGGCATTGGTTGCTTTTGTTTGCGGGTGCTTCGTTTGTTGCTTCATGGAAACATCGCCAAGTACCTCTACGATCGCTGCATCGCCAAGACCGTCTCGGATTATGACAAGTACCACTACACCTGGAGATGTAACGAGTACCTGTACGGAAGACCCGAACGTCTACGAAACATGTACAACTACCGTCGCTTTGGGTTCGATAAGGCGCCGAGTACCACTACGTTTGCCATGTACATCTACACCAAGACCGGTTCGACAAGTACCCTGAGAACGTTTGTACCTCTACCGTCGACGTGGGTCCGACAAAACCAAGTGTTCAACTACCGTCGCCCCTAGGACGTTGGATTCGTCAAGTACCCCTCTGAAAATGAACATGTACCACTACTTCCACTACCGTCGCGAGAACGCCTACTTCCTCTACTTTGCACCGAACCCGAACCGTCTCGTTTGCACACTTCGAAGGTATAACCCCGAGACGATGTCCGTGAACGAATGCTTGCGATGTTTGAGATGCTCATGTTTGCACCGCGTCCAAAATGTCACTCGTTCCCTTGTCGCCAACTCATGGGACACCCAGAATCCGGGATCACTCCCCATCACTCTTGCATATTCCGCACTCTTATTCTTTTGCACCGGCCTTTCCATGAATTGCCGGATCATCTGAATGTGTCATGGCACCATTTCTGTTGTCGTTGCCGTGGCACCCCTTTTCGTTTCCGCCATGATGACAAAATGCTTCATATCATGCTCATGTCAACTTTTTCATAAAATTTGCATAAGCTTGCACATGTCATCTGCATCATTATAACAACTTCAAGAATGTGTAAATTGTTGTTTGCATTAATTTGCTAAATGCATATGGGGATTTACCGGATTTGTTGTTTGTCATATCCGGCCCCATTTAAATTGTTTAGTCGGTATAGTTTTGTTATGCTTCACCTCTTGCCTTGCTTAACCAACATTTAATATTGTTGAGTACCTAAACGGGAGTGAACTAAATAAGTCATGTGGTGTTTCATCAATATGCAACTCGTTGCATATTGAGATCCACTTAACTTGTAGTTTTATTTGTGCATGTTGCCATGCCATGCCTCATTAAACCAGACATGCATCATACTTGATTGTGAATCATGCCATGTTTATGTGATGGTTGTTTACCATGTTGCTTGCTTCTTTCCGGTTTCTCGTTAGCTTCAGTTTCGTTCCGGAGTTGTGGGGATTCGTTCGACTACGTACATTTGTCTTCTTCATGGACTCTTTCTTCTTCCTTGCAGGATTTCAGGCAAGATGACCATACCCTCGAAATCACTTCTATCTTTGCTTGCTAGTTGTTCGCTCTATCGCTATGTCGCGCTACCTACCACTTTTTATATCATGCCTCCCATATTGCCATGTCCAGCCTCTAACCCACCTTTCCTAGCAAACCGTTGTTTGGCTATGTTACCGCTTTGCTCAGCCCCTCTTATAGCATTGCTAGTTGCAGGTGAAGTTGAAGTTTGTTCCATGTTGGAAGATGGATATTGTTGGGATATCATTATTATATCTTGTTTACTTTCATGCATCTTTATACTTGATAAAGGGTGGAAGGCTCGGCCTTATGCCTGGTGTTTTGTTCCACTCTTGCAGACCTAGTTTCCGTCATACCGGTGTTATGTTCCTTGATTTTGCGTTCCTTACGCGGTTGGGTGTTATGGGAACCCCTTGACAGTTCGCCTTGAATAAAACTCCTCCAGCAAGGCCCAACCTTGGTATTACCATTTGCCACCTAAGCCTTTTCCCTTGGGTTCCGTGGACTCAAGGGTCATCTTTATTTTAAACCCCCGGGCCAGTGCTCCTCTGAGTGTTGGTCCAAAGTAGAGCCCCTTGCAGCGCTACCTCGGGGAAACTTGAGGGTTGGTTTTAGTTGTACGGATTGCTTATCCGGTGTGCCTTGAGAACGAGATATGTGCAGCTCCTATCGGGATTTGTCGGCACATTGGGCGGCTTTGCTGGTTTTGTTTTACCATTGTTGAAATGTCTTGTAACCAGGATTCCGAGATTAATCGGGTCTTCCCGAGAGAAGGAATATCCTTCGTTGACCGTGAGATCTTGTGATGGGCTAAGTTGGGACACCCCTGCAGGGTATAAACTTTCAAGAGCCGTGCCCGCGGTTATGTGGCAGATGGGAATTTGTTAATGTCCGGTTGTAGAGAACTTGACACTTGACTTAGTTAAAGTGCATCAACCACGTGTGTAGCCGTGATGGTCTCTTTTCGGTGGAGTCCGGGAAGTGAACACGGTCTTGTGTTATGCTTGAACGTAAGTAGTTTCAGGATCACTTCTTGATCACTTCTAGCTTCTCGACCGTTGCGTTGCTTCTCTTCTCGCTCTTATTTGCGTATGTTAGCCCCCATATTTGCTTAGTGCTTGCTGCAGCTCCACCTCATTACCCTATCCTACCCATAACCTTAAATAGTCTTGATCTCGTTGGTGTGAGATTACTCAGTCCTCGTGACTCACAGATACTTCCAAACAGTTGTAGGTGCCGATGATACCAGTGTAGGCGATGCTACCGAACTCAAGTGGGAGTTCGACGAGGATCTGGGTCGTTTCTACGTTTCGTTTCCTGATGATCAGTAGTGGAGCCCAGTTGGGATGATCGGGGATCTAGCATTTGGGGTTTATCTTCCTTTTCTTTCGGATCTGACCGTAGTCGGTCTATGAGTGTTTTGGATGATGTATGAATTATCTATGTATTGTATGAAGTGGCAATTGTAAGCTAACTCTTTATCCCGTACATGGGATTGTGTGAAGATTACCCCACTTGCGACTAAACCACCATGCGGTTATGCCTCTAAGTCGTGCCTCAACACATGGGAGATATAGCCGCATCGTGGGAATTACATGATGTGGTCCGCGCATGGCTTCACCTAAGCACTACGATAATATGACCGAGGTGGTAAACTGTGGAGGGGGCACCGCACACGGCTAAGAAACAACTGTTGTGTCTTTGGGGTGCCCCTTGGACATGTATATAAAGGAGGGGGTGGAGGAGGCTAGTGTAACACCCACGATGCAGCTATATCTCCCACGTGTCGGGGCACGACTTAGAGGGATAACCGCATGGTAGGCATGTTGCAAGAGGTGTAATCTTTACACATCCCATGTACTGAATAAGAAAGGGATAAAGAGTCGGCTTACAATCGCCACTTCACACAAATACATAAGTATATCATACATCATCCAGAATACAATCAAGGTCCGACTACGGAACCAAAATAAAGAAAGACAACCCAAAATGCTAGATCCCCGATCGACCCAACTGGGCACCTCTACTGATCATCCGGAAAAGAAACATAGTAACGGCCGAATCCTCGTCGAACTCCCACTTGAGTTCGGTAGCGTCCCCTGCACTGGCATCATCGGCACCTGCATCTGTTTGGAAGTATCCGCGAGTCACAGGGACTCAGCAATCTCACACTCGCGAGATCAAGACTATTTAAGCTTAAGGGTAGGAAAGGGGTAGTGAGGTGGAGCTGCAGCAAGCACTAGCATTTATGGTGGCTAACTTACGCAAAAGAGAGTGAGAAGAGAAGGAAAGCACGGTCGAGAAGCTAATAGTGATCAAGAAGTGATCCTGAAGCTACTTCGTTCAAGCATAACACGAGACCGTGTTCTCTTCCCGGACTCCGCCGAAAAGAGACCATCATGGCTACACAGGCAGTTGATTCATTTTAATTAAGTTAAGTGTCAAGTTTTCTACAACCGGATATTAACAAATTCCCATCTGCCCATAACTGCGGGCACGGCTTTCGAAAGTTCGAAACCCTGCAAGGGTGTCCCAACTTAGCCCATCACAAGCTCTCACGGTCAACGAAGGATATTCCTTCTCCCAGGAAGACCCGATCAGGCTCGGAATCCCGGTTACAAGACATTTCGACAATGGTAAAACAAGACCAGCAAAGCCGCCCGAATGTGCCGACAAATCCCGATAGGAGCTGCACATATCTCGTTCTCAGGGCACACCGGATAAGCAATCCATACAACTAAAACCAACCCTCAAGTTTCCCCGAGGTGGCGCTACAAGGGGCTCTAGTTTGGACCAACACTCAGAGGAGCACTTGCCCGGGGGTTTTAAAATAAAGATGACCCTTGAGTCCGTGGAACCCAAGGGAAAAAGGCTTATGTGGCAAATGGTAAAACCAAGGTTGGGCCTTGCTAAAGGAGTTTTATTCAAGGCGAACTGTCAAGGGGTTCCCATTATACCGCAACCGTGTAAGGAACGCAAAATCAAGGAACATAACACCGGTATGACGGAAACTTGGGCGGCAAGAGTGGAAAAAAACACCAGGCATAAGGCCGAGCCTTCCACCCTTTGCCAAGTATATAGGTGCATTAAAGTAAACAAGATATAATAATGATATCCCAACAATAAACATGTTCCAACAAGGAACAAACTCCAAACTTCACCTGCAACTAGCAACGCTATAAGAGGGGCTGAGCAAAGCAGTAACATAGCCAAACAACGGTTTGCTAGGACAAGGTGGCTTAGAGGTTTGACATGGAAATATGGGAGGCATGATATAGCAAGTGGTAGGTATCGCGGCATAGCAATAGAGCGAGCAACTAGCTAGCAAAGATAGAAGTGATTTCGATGGTATGGTCATCTTGCCTGCAAAGTTCTCTGAGTTGACGTAAGCTTGATCCTCGTAAGCGTACTCAACGGGTTCCTCGATCACGTACTCATCTCCCAGCTCTACCCAAAGCAAGAACACAAGCAAAGGAAACCACAATCAACCACGGTGCAATGCGCAAGCAACATGATGCAGAACATGGCATGATATGCGGGATGTGATATGCAATGCATATGCGTGCTCCGGAAGGAAATGATTGAACCAGACCTCAACTTGGAAAACCAAGAGTTCCTCTGGAAAGATGAGATGATTTCGGTCGAAATCGATATAAAGATCACCGGAATCGGATGCATGATTTGCAAATGGAAAGCAAAACAAGAATGGCACAATTCTGCGATTAATAGCACGATGCCATCTAGAAGGCAACAAGAAACTAAGCTACTGCACTCTAACATAGCAGCAAGGCACATGGCAGTGATATACTCAAGATGCTTGACAAAAGATGAACACTGAGCTACGGCTAAATCACACAAGAGCAGGTTCAAACAATCATGGCAAAAGTGCAAAAGATATCAGCTTCACAGACTGAAAATAACAACATGCTGGGAATTAACATCAAGCAACAATGTTTAGAGCAAGATAACAACATGCTACAGGATCAGATCATAGCAATACAAGGCATGGCATGAATCGACTCAAAGCATATAACAAAAGTCCCTTACTGACCATAAGCCAAAAGGGCACAGAAAATATGATGGCACCCATGTAAACATAGCAAGTTTCGTTAACAGATTCAGAATTAGCAGAAAACTGGACAAGGCAAAAACAGAGTTATGTAGGCATGTTTCCGAGCTCAATGCACTCAACACAAGGCATTGCATGACAAACTAAGCATATTACCAGCAAGAAGACATGATCAAGAAGCTAACCATGGCAAGAACAAACTCATATCATGCATGGATCAACTACAACAACCTTGGAAAAATTGATTAACGCGTAAACAATCTGCCAGGAACATTTTATAGCAAAAATATAGCAAGATTGAGTCATGCTAGGGCACTCCATAAATGCAAACAGGGGCATGGATGGATAGAGCATAACCATATGTCAAAATCATCCTTACTGAACATACTCAAAAGAAGCATGGATCTCTCTGTAGCAACATGAACACATGGCATAAAAATAACAGCAGGGAAATGACTTGTGAAATACTAAGTCCCTGAAATCAGCAATATCACGAGAGCTACTTTGCATGCTTGTGCTAGTCACCACATTGATCAAAAAAATACATGGCATACACCCCTGTAAAGATGGCATGGCATAGCCCAAAACACATGTAGGGCTCAAGTTCATATGCAGCACACAATAATCATGGCAAAAATGACAAATGCTCAAGATCTGTTAAGTAACAGGAACTAACATTATGAAGCACTCTTGAAACAACAATTTGGGCATCAAGATGGACTCAAACAAGCATGGTGCAATGGAACAAAATGAAGAGGACATCGTGATGAACATTTTGATATATGGCACGCTCAAAACGGAGCTACGGGTGCGGAGTTATGGCATGATAAAAATGCTACAGGATGCAAAAATAAAAGACTTAGTGGAAAAAGGAAGTCAACCCTAGGGTTTGCACAGATCCAGATTCGGTGCACGGACTTCGAGGTTCGTCAGGGGTGGTGTTCGCCGGAGTTCTCGCGGAAGACGTGGACGGCGGCCGGCGTCGGAGCTTGTCGGAGAAGGGCCGGAGAGGTGGATCTGCGGGCGGCGGCGAGGTGGTGGAGGACGGCGTGGTGGCTCGCGCGGTGGGACGGTCGCGGTGGCCGGCGGTGGCGAGGCGCGGTAGTGTCGAAGCGGTGGCGGCGCAGGCGGCGTGGAGGCGCGGGCGAGCGGCGCGAGGAGGCGGGCGGCGACACGCGGGCCTCAGGGGCCCGAAGCGGGCCTCACCGGGCCGGTGACGGTGAGAGGCGGTGTGGCGACACATGGCAGACCCTGGTTGGCCGGGCGGCGGCGCCGGACGCATCCGGCTCCGCCCGAACGTGTCCGGCGGCGGCGGGGTGTGAAGATAGGGTTTGATCTGAGATTTCGGGGGAGGAGGTGTTTTTATAGGTATAGGGAGCTAGGAGAGTCCAAATGAGAGTGCGGTTTTCGGCCCGCAGTCGTGATCGAACAGTGAGAGGATGGAGGGGGTTTGGATGGGTTTTGGGCCACTATGGAGGGGTGTTGGGCTGAAACACACACGAGGCCTTTACGGTTCCTCGGTTAACCATTGGAGTATCAAACGGACTCCAAATGGGACGAAACTTGACAGGCGGTCTACCGGTGGCATACCAAGGCCGCTTGGAAAATCTCGGTCCATTCTGAGAATGTTTAACACCCACACACGAAAAGGGACAAAAGGGGACGCCAGAGGACATAAGAGTGCCGGATCTGCAAAACGGACAACGGGGAAAAAGCTCGGATGCAAGAGATGAACACGTATGCAAATGCAATGCACATGATGACATGATATGAGATGCATGACAACGATAACAACACACGGAGACAAAAAACCCGAACCCGAGAAAATAAAATAACTTAACGCCGGAAACGGCAAGAGTTGGAATACATATTGGGTAAGTCATATCCGGGGTGTTACAACACTCCACCACTACGAAAGGATCTCGTCCCGAGATCTAGGACTGAAAGAACGCCGGGTATTCAGAACGGAGGTGATCCTCGCGTTCCTAGGTAGCTTCATGGTCGGAATGGTGTGACCACTTGACTTTGAGGAATTTGATTGACTTATTGCGAGTCTTGCGTTCAGTCTCTTCAAGAATAGCAACGGGGTGCTCACGATAGGAGAGATCTTCTTGGAGCTCAATGTCCTCGAAGTTGACGGTGCGGTCAGGAGTCTTGAAGCACTTTCGGAGCTGAGAGACATGGAACACGTCATGAACATTTGCAAAGTTTGAAGGAAGCTCGAGTTGATAGGCGAGGTCGCCTCTCTTGCTGACAATCTTGAAAGGTCCCACGTATCTAGGGGCAAGCTTCCCTTTGATACCGAAGCGACGAGTACCTTTCATCGGAGAGACGCGGAGGTAAACATGATCTCCGATCTCGAAAGCCAAATCACGGTGCTTACTATCATAGTAGCTCTTCTGGCGGGATTGGGCTGCTTTGAGGTTATCTCGAATGACTTGGCACATTTCCTCTGCCTCTGTGATTAAGTCATTACCCAAAAGATGACGTTCACCGGTTTCAGACCAGTTGAGAGGGGTACGGCACTTCCTGCCATACAGAATTTCAAATGGGGCCTTGCCCGAACTTTCTTGAAAACTGTTGTTGTAGGAGAATTCAGCATATGGAAGACAATCCTCCCACTTCATGCCGAAGGAGATCACACAAGCCCTGAGCATATCCTCGAGAATCTGGTTGACACGCTTGACTTGACCGCTAGTTTGAGGATGGAAAGCTGTGCTGAAGCGGATGTTGGTGCCCATGGCCTTCTGAAAAGAATCCCAAAACTTGGAGGTAAAGATGCTGCCACGGTCTCAAGATATCACTTGAGAAATACCGTGCAGAGAGACAATTCGAGAGGTATAGAGTTCCGCCAATTGAGCTGCAGTGATTGACTCTTTGATAGGCAGAAAATGAGCCACTTTAGTGAGTTTGTCGATGACAACGAATATAGCATCATTGCCACGTTTGGACTTTGGAAACCCAGTCACGAAGTCCATCTCAATGTGGTCAAACTTCCATTCTGGAATGGCAAGAGGTTGGAGGAGACCAGCTGGCCTTTGGTGTTCTGCCTTCACTCTTCTGCAGACATCACACTCATTCACGAATTGAGCAATCTCGCGCTTCATTCGAGTCCACCAATAAGCCTGCTTGAGGTCCTGATACATCTTCGTGCTCCCAGGGTGGATGGAGAGGAGAGAATTGTGAGCCTCGTTCATGATCACTTTACAAAGGTCACCTTTGGGCACAACAATACGATCCTCGAAGAAGAGAGTATCCTTGTCATCAAGGCGGTAGCACTTGTACTTGGGTTGACTCTTGGCAATCCCAATCTTCACCTTCTTCACCATAGCATCAAGAAGCTGGGCTTGGCGAATCTGGTCTTCCAAGGTAGGAGAGACTTGAAGGTTGGCGAGGAAACCTTGAGGAAAAACTTGCAGATTAAGTTTGCGGAAAGCTTCACAAAGCTCGGGTTGATAAGGCTTGAGAATTAGACTGTTGCGGTAAGCCTTCCTGCTCAATGCGTCAGCAATCACATTGGCCTTGCCTGGAGTATACTTGATACTCGGATTATACTCTTGAATCATTTCAACCCATCGAGTTTGCCTGAGGTTGAGATTAGGCTGAGTGAAGATGTACTTGAGACTCTTGTGATCAGTGAAAATGTCCACTTTTCTTCCCAATAAGAGATGTCTCCAAGTCAAAAGAGCATGCACAACTGCCGCCAACTCGAGATCATGAGTGGGGTAGTTCTTCTCGTTGGGCTTCAACTGGCGAGAGGTATAAGCCACAACTTTCTTCTCTTGCATCAACACTGCGCCAAGACCTTGGAGAGAGGCATCACAAAAGACCTCGTACGGCTTGGATTCATCAGGCGGAGTCAGAACTGGAGCAGTGATCAATTTATCTTTCAAAGTGTTGAAAGCAATGTCACACTCCGGAGACAAAACGTACTTGACATGCTTCTGGAGAAGATTTGAGAGAGACTTCGCAATCTTAGAAAAGTTTTCAACGAATCTTCGACGGTAGCTTGCGAGACCGAGGAAGCTACGGAGTTGCTTCACGTTCTGAGGAGGTTCCCAATTCACAATTGCAGACAACTTCTCAGGATTCACCGCAATGCCCTTGGCAGAGATGATATGACCAAGATAAAGAACCTCATCGAGCCAAAATTCGCACTTGGAGAACTTGGCGTAGAACTCATGTTCCCTGAGCTTATCAAGAACCAAACGCAAGTGCTTGGCATGATCTTCCTTGTTCTTCGAGAAAACCAGAATGTCGTTGAGATAGACCAAAACAAAGTCATTGGTGTAGGCGTTGAAGATGAAGTTCATCATCGAGAGAACGTCGGAGGAGCGTTGACGAGGCCAAAAGACATGACAGTGTATTCATATGAACCATAGCTTGTTCCTGAAAGCCGTCTTGGGAATATCTTGCTTACGGATTCGAATCTGATGATAACCCATACGGAGATCAAGCTTGGAGAATACTTGGGCACCTTTGAGTTGTTCGAACAGCTCGTTGATGTTGGGAAGTGGGTATTTGTTCTTGATGGTCTTCTTGTTCAATGGACGGTAATCAACACAAAGTCGGTCCGTTCCATCCTTCTTCTTCACAAAAAGAACACCACAACCCCACGGAGAAGAACTAGGCCGGATGAGACCCATTTTCTCTTGAACATCGAGTTGCTTCTTCAGCTCCTTCAACTCTTCAGGTCCGAGCTTGTAAGGACGCTTGCACACTGGTTCCGTGCCAGGCTCAAGATCAATGACGAATTCAACTGGCCGGTGCGGAGGCATTCCTGGAAGCTCTTCTGGAAAGACGTCTTGATATTCGCAAACCACTGGAATTTGCGAGATAGCATCCAGTTCACCCTTCTCATTGAGAGAAAAAAGACGGATGGTATTATCCCGAGCGGCAAAGACAATTACATCCTCAGACGAATGAGTTAATTGAATCTGCCTGGCTGCACAATCAAGCTGAGCCTTATGCTTAGAAAGCCAATCCATCCCGAGAATAAGATCAATATCTGAGTTACCAAGAACCATTGGAGAAGCCAGAAACTTGAAATCACCCATCATGATAGAATATCCGGAACCATCATAGTAGAACTCAGACGCTTAGCCGGAGAGACGACTTGCATAGCTCTAGGTAATGCCTTAGTACTAAAATTGTTCTCCGATGCAAATGGGAATGACATGAAGGAATGTGATGCACCAGCTCCTTTTCCTCGCCCGCGCGCGCAGCCCAGCAGGCAGGCCAGCCCATTTCCCGCACAGCCGCAGCCCACCCCGCACTTCACGTTTTGTTTTTCTTTTCTTCTCTCTCTCCCGCTGACAGGGATGGCCCACTTGTCATCTATCTCCTCTGCCCGTGTTCTTCCTGGAGACTCCTCCCGATCCAAATCCCCATCGTTTCCGATCGATCTACTGTCCCTCGCCCAGTCTTGACTCCGTATAAATAGTCCCCTTACTCTCCTCTGCCGATTTTTGGCAAAATCCCTCTTTCCCGTGCCCGTTTCACCTCGCCCAGATCTCGCCGGAGTCCGCCACCGCAGGAGCACCTCCGCCACTCGATTTCATCGCCACAGAAGGTTCCTAGCTTCTCCTTCTGCCCCTATTCTCTTACCCATGGTCTCATCTCTCTCCCTCACCTATTATTTCTCACAGGGAAGCACCCACCCGAGTGCTTCGACCTCCGCCCCGACGAACACCGCCGTCGCCGCTCCAGCCGAACCTCACCTACGTTAGCAGAAGGCCCAGTCGTCCCTGAGGACGTTTTGGAGTTCGACGTGTCCCTCCTCGCTTCGTCCTGTTCTCCCCGAGCTCGGGAGGCCTCTCCAGCGACGCCAGCTTCAAATCCGAGCCGCGCCGCCGCCATCTCGTTCAATTCCGGCCGGCATACTCTGTTCCTCTCCGATGAGTCATCCCATCTGTCCGATCTCCCTCCGACGGTCTGGATTAGATCAGTGTTGTTTTTTTCTTCTATAAACCGGTATGCACTATTTAGTGGACGTTCGTTGGTTAGCCACAGCAGCAAACAACCTCTAGCCAATCATCATGCGACACGTGGCACGTCCACGGCAGCCGTGGCAGTTCTTCCCAGAACGCTATTATGGCATAATTTTTCTTTGCAGATTCCATATCAAATTTTCATTTAGGTTTATCTTGACATCCGGAACTCCAAATTCATCGATTCTTTTTCCTGTGTACTCGTAGAGACCAGGAGAATACCGCAGAACCAAAATTTCACATTGTTGAACTATTCAAATATGAAGTTGTTTAAATTTGGAATTCAAACTTCCGGAGGCCATATCTTTTAAACCATTGATCCAATTCAGTTGATTCTTTTTGCATTGTGATCCTGCCAGCATGTAGATGATATATATCTACTGATAAGTTCTGTTATTTAAGTTTTTATTGGAATTTGTTGCTTTTTACTTTATTGTTGTGTTATGGGAGTACGGTTTATTTATCGGTGCCTTCGTTAATCGTATAGATTGTCCGGAGTGTGAAGCGGATCAGAATTGAGCGTTAGAGTACTTCAACAGCGTTCAAGGCAAGTTGCACTTTTTGATTATGCTCATCTTATATTCTGTTATGCATGTGTGGTTTTATGCTATGATATATGTGTTGGCCTGATATGTGTACCCTGTGTTGTCATGTTTGGTATTGATTGTGTTCTGTGATGGTGTGATCAACTTGCTATGGTAGACGTGGGCATGTCTCGAGTGATCCATGATAGTGGTGAGTGTTTATAGCCGTAGGCTCGGGATTATTAACCAGGTGAATGCGTCACTGGCAGAGCGCTCTATTGCCCCTAGAGAATGCGCCATTGACAGAGCGCACTTGAGGCGAGGTATAGTTTTTGGAACATAAATCAGGTGAATGCGTCCTTGGCAGAGCGCTCTATTGTTCCTAGAGAATGCGCCACTGACAGAGCGCACTTGAGACATACTTCTGAAGTTCTTGTCATGTTTATTTAGAATCTTTGGGTTATCTTGGGCGAGTAAATTAGAGACGGTTGTGAGTTCAGGTAGTGGAGGTAGGTGAAGACATTCTTCTCCAAACTAACTTGTGTGTTTTGTTTGTCATACATTGCTTTGTGGATGTAGGTTTGCTATATCATTTTGTGTGATTTGCCAATACATTCAATGTATTGACCCTTTGTGGCTGCAACTTATCATGTTGCAGGATTTTCAGATGATCAGTGAGATACAGTAGGGTCACGAGCCTTCACTCGACATGTTCTCTAGTGGGCATTGATGGACTCATCGTTTATTATGCTACCTTTCCGCTGATATTATTGAATAAAGTTAGCTATGTGCTACTCAGTTTGTAATACTTTATGAATTCTGGATCATACGTTGTAGTAACTGATGCACTTGTTATTTGATATTCATATGTACTGTGTGTGCTAGCGAGTCGATCCAGGGACTAGCACAGTGAGCACAGAGAAATCGAATCTTATCAGATTCGGGTCGTTACAAGGGCAATGGCTCTGGGGGGTAGGGATGGCGCGACGGAGAGGGTCTCGCGGCTGGAGGGGAGGCACGTCCTCGCTGGAGTCAGCAGGGCGGCGATGCCATGGAGGTTCGGGCACGGCTGCGGGAGGAGGACGAGGGGACGAAGCGGGACTCCTCCTGGTGTGTGTGGGTGGCGGCGGCCTGGAGGGATCGAGAGGATGAGAGAGAGAGGAAGATGGGATCAGGAGGATGAGAGGGAGAGGGATCGAGAGGAGAGGGAGATTGGCTGGGCCTCGGGCCATCTAGGGTTAGCGCTGGTTGGGCTGCGAGAAGCCTTGGGCCAAATGGGCCGCAGGAGGCCCAAGTGGCCAGGCTGGGCTCTCTCTCTCTCCCTCTTCCTAATTACTTCTTTATTTCCTAATTTAACAAATAAACCGAGAAATAAGAAATGTAGAGAGAGATAGGAGAAGAATTTGTGCAGGGCGCCAATTTTCTTAGACTCATAAAAAGGAGCTTGATCCAAGAAAAATACATTTGGCGCCGTTTGGAAGGATTGCATTCGAACACATTTGAATGTGATTCAAATGAGTTTGAATTAGGAAAACATTTTTGGAGAGTCCAAAAATGTTCAGAATTTTTGTGGAGAACGGGAAAGCGTTTAAAGAAATTATTGGCAAAGTTTGGGGACCAAACTTGAAGTATAAAATACATGGAATTATTTTGCAAGTGTGTTATAATATTTATTATAGTTCCCTAAATATCGGGAGGGTATGTTTTAAAGAGAAACCACCATGTGAGTTCCCTCAATTTAAATGGATCGAAGACCCATACGATTTGATTGTTGAGAAAAAAATGGCATGATGACATGATGCAGTGCAAAAGATGCAAAGAAGAAAGCAACGAACCAAACAAATCACACAAAGAAATCTCGGAAAACAAGAAAGGCAACTGAAGCTCCGGTCTTGGGGCGTCACAGAGTGGGTGCTGGAGCTGGTGGCACTGAAGCTGTAGCTGGTGCAGATGAAGTTGCTCTGGTGTCTGTAACAGGCACTGCAGCAGATCTCTGTCCTCTGGGCACTCTAGCAAAAGCATCAGTGGTAGACTTGCCCTTCTTCTCCTGCACTTCATCATGAAGTTGCTCAACAACTGACTGGATCTCAGTGACCTTCACATCTAAATCATAGAACTTTTGCTCCATGATCCTCTCCAAGCTCTCCTGGTTTTGAGTCAGGGTGGCCAATCCCTTCTCAATCCTCAGAGTGGAGGCAATCAAGTAGCCAAGCTGATCTTGCTTGCTCTTCAGAAGATACTGAGATGCCTCATCAATGGTTGGCATCTTTGCAGCCTTTTCAGTCCTTGCCTTCTTCCTCTTTGCTTGTGCTTGCACAGAAGATGGTTCATTTTCATCCATCACCACAGTGTTGTCCTCAAAGTCTGGGTAGATGGGCATGTGTTCCTTGTCCAAGAGATATGTGCCAGTGCCCATCTTGGAGTTGATTAGCTCCTAGATCTATGGGGCATACCCACAACTTCTCTTCTGATCTACATCTGTTCTCTTTATGGTTTCCACAATTAGGCTCATGACTTTGAACTTTTGAGGCACATCAAATATGTGAAGCAGGTTAATTGCATGGCCTCTGATCATCTTGTGATCACATAACTTTGGCAATAGAGTGTGCCTAAGGATCCAGTTGATTGTTGGCAAACCTGACAGAAGGTAATGTACTGATCCAAACTTGTGTGTCTCAAGAGCAGCATCTGGGATCTCTTTGTACATATGTGCCATGGTGTTGTGATCCTTCTTCTTCTTGGCATAGACATCCAAGTCATCTTCATTCTCCTCAGGAGCATTGATCAATTTTGCCCATTCTTCAACCGTTGACTGGTACCTAGTACCTTCAGACATCCATACAATCCTTCCGTCTGGGTAGAAATGAGCTGTGGAGTAGAACTGCATAATAAGCTCATCATTCCACTTTGTGAGCTTCTGAGCCACAAACTCATCGACTCCACATGCCTTGAAGCTATCATATACACCAGGGAAGTGATCCTCATTTTCCTCAATGAATTTCCAATCAATCCATCTCATGTCACACACTATGGGCTTCTTGTCAAGTAAAATAGTCTCATAGAAGTCCTGCTGTTCCTTTGTATGGAACATGTAGTCCACAGCAGTCCTTCTCCTAGTGGCCTATGGATCAGACTCTCTCCATAGCCTCAATCCTGAATCCTTCCTGATTTTCATGTTCTCTGCAACTGGGTGAGCATGATTGTGATCTGGAATTTTGGGCTTCAACTTCCTCAAAACAACAAAATCATCATCTTCTTCAGTAGTTTGAGGCATTGGGGCCTTGTTCTTCTCCTCAGCAGGGATGTTCCTGGTGCTCCTCTTGGGTTTTGGCTTTGGAGCTGGAGCAGCAGTCTTAGGAGCAGTTTTGGGCTTAGATGGAGCAGCCCCTGCCCTTATAGCATCTCCCGTAAGCTTTTGAGCTTTGGGTGTTGGTGCCGCATCCTCTTCCTCTTCCTCTTCTTCAGAATCTCTCATTATTGAAGATCTGCCAAGCACTCTGGCAGTGGTCTTCTTGACCCTTTCCTTCCTTTTCTTCTCTGCCACAACCTGTTATTTGGGTGCAGATCCCAAAGTCTCTTGAGTGGATGTTCTGGCTTTTGACATGGGAACTCTCTTGGCAGGAACCTTTTGCTTCATTCCTGGCTTAGTAGCAGCAGCTATGCCATATTCCTTTTTCAGAACTTTCCTCTTTGAGGTGGCCTCTTCCTCAACAGACACATAGTCCTCATCCTCAGAATTTGAGGTTCACTTCTTTCTGGTCCTGGTGGCTGCCTTAGGCAAGTTGCTGGGTGTACTCCCGTTTCCCTCATCAAAGCTGCTAGAGGGACTAGTGCCCTCACTCATGTTAACTTGCTCCTCAGACTTGTTCTGACTATCACTCTAATCTGACATGATGCAAACACTGACAGCAGACCCTATGAGTAGATTATAGATGAGGTAGATTGGATGAGCATCACAAAGTATAGAGGTTTTTGCAAAAGAATGAGTTAAAAACTTAGTTTTAGTTTTCCACAGAAAGCATTTCGGATCTACCGATTTGAAAACTCGATGATACCGAAGCAGCTTTTGGAACCTAAACTAGTGAACTCGGTCAGACCGAGTCACAGTTCAGTGGCACCGAGACTGCTAGGGTTTCACAAAGTATTGAACTCGGTCACACCGATTTGCAATTCTCGGTCAGACCGAGAATCACATGTGCAATGGCCTTAGCCAAATCGGTGGAACCGATTTCAACAACTCGGTTGGTCCGAGATGATTTCAGCGAAAACCTAACCCTAAATTTTCAATCCACGACTAAACTACGGAGTGATTTCGCTGGATAGAGTGATCTCAATCGTGGCAAGATACATGGCAAAACAATGTGCTAGGAATCGGAGAGGGATTAGCACAAGGATCAAGTCCATACCCTAAGTGCGGCTATGGACCTGCTACGGCAGCAACGGTAGAGACGATTTCCGTTGACGGCAGCGGGATGCAGCTGGCGATGAGGAGGACAATCCGGAGACCCAGGGAGCCAGAGCAGGCTGAGCGCGGGCGAAGGGGTTCGGAAAATTTTCAAAATTTTGGCCCAGGGATATATATAGCCTGACCCTGTCGGTGTGACCGAGTGGAACAACTCGGTGGCACAGAGATTCATAACTGCAAGCAGTTACTGAAACTCGGTGTGACCGAAAAGTTCAAATCGGTTGCACCAAGATTGAAAACCTAGATCGACTTAGTGATCTCGGTATGACCGAAATGGATGAATCGGTCAGACCGAAACACACAAAGAAGTTTTGGAAGTTTAAGTCTATGACGAATCGGGGACTCCGAGTGCTCCTCACACAGAGTGGTTCGAATCTGACTTGATCAAACTTTGTGATGTAGCATGAATAGAGTTTGAGACAAGAAAAGCATAGATAGCTAGAGAAGGTTCTTAGGCATTCTTGTCCATCCACTTGGCAAAAGAAAAAGGAACCAAACAATCAAAGCAACAAGTGGATGTCCTCGAATGAGTAAATTATGCAACCAAAATGCTCACACAATAAAATGGCAAATGAAATATGTGGCAAAGCATGCACAACCAATTCTAGCATCTATCAAGCAATTAGCGATGACTAGGTCATCTATATATGCGTATATTGACTTAGGAGTCAAATGAGAACATTTGATGATAGGTCATACTCATCGTTTAAGCACAAGTGGGGTTACCACTTTTACATAAAGTGTTGTTGTGTTCACACCATTAGAGTTGCTTTAGCTCAATTCTTAGAGTAAATCCCCCCTAGATGTGAGATCCCCCCTAAGAGGGATGAACTAACCTTGGGTTTTGTCGATGAAGACTTCATGTAGGTGTTGAAGATGTGGATGCTCAATGTTGATGTAGATCATTTGGAGCAATCCTTTGGAGTGAGTTGCACTTTCAATACCTACACGGGTTAGTCCCACAAGGAACAAACAAGGATATCCATAGACATAGAGTGATGCACACACAAGATGATGTCTATGAAAGCATTAGGTTACCTTGTCCCTTGTCTTACCAACAAGAGGGTTTGTGACTCCTTGAACTAGTGCAAGATGTGGAAGTTGATTGCACTTTTTCTTGCCAAAATGATAAGAGTGAAGTATGTTGGCGGAGTCACCCTCATGAACTCTCTAGTTCTTCTTCTTCGTGATCCACATCATATTGATGGGAATCCTTGGAGTTGTAGTCGTACTTGATGAAGCAGAACTTGATGTAGTCTTGGGAACCCACTTGACCAAGGCCTTGGGTGCTTCTTCAAAAGCATCAATTTCCTCTTGAAGCTTATACTTGCATTTTTGCTTGTGGTCTTGTGGTGGAAGATCATCTTGAGCTTGTGTCCCTTTGAAGGAAGTAGGATCATACTTCTCTTGTTGAGGAACAAACTTCGTCTTGGGGTATTGATCTTCTGACCAATCAACTCCATTGGCATTGAACTTTCGTTCAAAACCAACACCTTGGTTCTTCCGGTGTCTTCCTTGCTTGCGTACAATTTCCTCGGATTGCTTACTCCCGGCAAGGCTCTTGTAAACACCTTTCTCTATAATTCCCTTCAATAAGCTATTTTCTTGCTCAAGTGTAACTTGGCTAAGAGAATCATTAGTGGAATCAAGAGAACTACTAGAAGCAACAACATTGGATTTAACAAGATTATTGTTACTACTAGAGGAAGAATCTTTCTTGTTCTTGTTACTAGACTTGACTTGAGGCATGTAAGTGGATAAGAGTAAATGCTTGGCAATGTAAGAAGAATTTTTCTTGCGAAGATCATCATTGATTGCCTTTAAGAACTCATGCTCTTTCTCAAGGTTGAGCTTTTCAAAACGTAATTTCTCATGAGTCCTTAAAAGTTCTCGATGATCTCCTAAGATAGTTTCATGAGCTAACTTAAGAGTGTTTAGTTCTTTAGTTAGAAACTCAATCTTCTCCTTATCATTGTCATTCGTTTTATCTTGATTAGCATGATTAATTGACGTTTCATCATAGTATTCATCACTAGAGTTGTCAACAAGTAAATCATCATCACCTAACAAGTCATCTTCATCACTATTGAAATCAACATACTCGGGGTCTGATACCTTTGGGCCTTTAGCCATGAAACATAACACCGGTATGACGGAAACTAGGGCCGCAAGAGTGTGAACAAAACACCAGGCATAAGGCTGAGCCTTCCACCCTTTACCAAGTATATAGATGCATGAAAGTAAACAAGATATAATAATGATATCCCAACAATATCCATGTTCCAACATGGAACAAACCTCAACTTCACATGCAACTAGCAACGCTATAAGAGGGGCTGAGCAAAGCGGTAACATAGCCAAACAACGATTTGCTAGGAAAGGTGGGTTAGAGGCTTGACATGGTAATATGGGAGGCATGATATAGCAAGTGGTAGGTATGGCAGCATAGCAATAGAGCGAACAACTAGCAAGCAAAGATAGAAGTGATTTCAAGGGTATGGTCATCTTGCCTGCAAAGTTCTCAGAGTTGACGAAAGCTTGATCCTCTTTAGCGTACTCAACAAGTTCGTCAATCACGTACTCGTCTCCCGGCTCTACCCAAAGTAAGAACACAAGCAAGGAACACAATCAATATGATGCAAAACATGGCATGATATGCGAGATGTGATATGCAATGCATATGCGTGCTTCGGAAGGGAAAGACTGAACCAGGCATCAACTTGGCAAACCAAGTGTTCCTCTGGAAAGATGAGATGATTTCGGTCGAAATCGATATAAAGATCACCGGAATCGGATGCACGGTTTGCAAATGGCAAGCAAAACAATGACACAATTCTGCGATTAACAACACGATGCCATCTAGAATGCAACAACAAACTAAGCTACCGCACTCCAACATAGCAACAAAGCATATGGCAGTGATCTACTCAAGATGCTTGACAAAAGATGAACACTGAGCTACGGCTAAATCACACAAGAGCAGGTTCAAACAAGCATGGCAAAAGTGCAAACGATATCAGCATCACAGACTTAGTGAAAATACTAACATGCCAGGAATTAACATCAGGAAGCCATGTTTAGAGCAAGCAAACAACATGCTACAGGAACATATCATAGCAATACAAGGCATGGCATGAATCAACTAAATGCATAGAACAAAAGTCCCTTACTGATCATGAGCCAAAAAGGCACAGAAGATATGATGGCACCCATGTAAACATAACAAGTTCTATTAATAGATTCAGACTTAGCAGAAAACAGAGCATGGCATAAACAGAATTATGAAGGCATCTTTGCGAGCTCGATTCACTCACCACAAGGAATTGCATGACAAAACAAGCATAGCATCAGCAAGAAGACATGTTCATGAAGCTAACCATGGCAAGAGAAAATTCATAGCATGCTTGGATCAACTACAACAACCATGGCAAAATTGATTAACACATCAACAATCTGCCAGGAACATTTTATAGCAAAAGTAGAGCAAGATTAATACATGCTATGGCACTCCATAATTACAAATAGGGGCATGGATGGATAGAGCACAACCATATGTCCAAATCATCCTTACTGAAGCAACTCAAAACAAGCATGGATCTCACTGTAGCATCATGTTTACATAGCATCAAAATAACAGCAGAACAAGGACTTAGCAACATCCTAAGTCCCCGAAATCAGCAATAACACGAAGGCTACTTTGCATGTTTGTGCTAGACACCACAAATATCACAAAAATACATGGCAAGCACCCCTGTAAATATGGCAAGGCATAGATCAAAACACATGTAGAGCTCATGCTCATATGCAGCACACAACAAATGTCACAAAAATGACAAATCCTCATAATCTGCTAAGTAACAGGAGCTAACATTTTAAGCATTCTTGCATCAAAGATTTGGGCACCCAGATGAACTCAAACAAGCATGCCACAATGGAACAAAATGAACAGCACATCATGATGAATAATTTGATATATCATGCGCATGAAACGGAGCAACACACACAAAGTTATGGCATGATGAATAGAGGCATACAACGTTAGGGACTTGGCAGAAAGCTACCTCGCAGAAGAACATATCTAGGGTTTCTTCGCACGGGAAATGAGGTTTGCTGGAGATGCTGGCCGGAGTTGGAGGAGTGTTTGGCTGCAACACACATGAGGCCTTTGCGGTTCCCCGGTTAACCGTTGGAGTATCAAACAGACTCCAAATGACACGAAATTTGACAAGCAGTCTACCAGTGGTGTACCAAGGTCGCTTGGCAAATCTCGGTCCATTCCGAGAACGTTTAGCACCCGCTCATGAAAAGAGGCAGGAGGGGTGCGCTAGAGGACGTAGGAGTGTCGGATTGCAAAACGGACAACGGGGAAACTTCTCGGATGCATGAGTTGAACACATATGCAAATGTGATGCACATGATGACATGATATGAAAAGCATGACATGAACAAAATGCAAAACGAAGACAAAACCCAACCTCGAAGGGAAATCTCATAACTTAAAGCGGAAAATGGCAGAGTTGGAGTTACAAATATGGAAAGTTACATCCGGGGTGTTACAGCTGGCGGCCAAGGAGGGTCCGCCAAGGGGGGAGTCCAACTAGGATTTTGTCGGGGATATACCCCGCGGTGTAAACCGGCCGAAAGTTAACCCGGCCAGGACTTGGCGGTTTATCTGAAGACCCCGCTGACACTTAGCGAGTCACCGACGACCCGCCCTGACCTGGCGGTTTACAAGCAACCCACCTGGTCATTCTGACTCACTGGTAATCCGGCGTGCGGGACAGACAGATGACAAGGCCCAAGACCCAGAAGGCCGGTTCACGTCTAATGGTGGGCCGGTTTAAGAGGAAGGCAGGAGGAATATTATCTTACAAGGATTTAAGACCTGGACTTGTATCCGGTTTGTATTGGAGATAGACTAGTCCTAATCCTAATAGGACTCTACATATAACCCGCCCCTCCAACATATATAAGGAGGGGCAGGGCTCCCCAAAGTGGGACAAGATTCACAAGTTCCACAAGTTGGACAAATTAGGTTTAGACAATAGCTCTCAAGATAGAGCACTCTTGTAACCGTGATCATCATCATCAATATCAATGAAGCAGGACGTAGGCTTTTACCTCCACCGTTAGGGGCCGAACCTGGGTAAAACCTCCCATCTCTCGTCCCGCTCAACCCCTCTCAAGCTACCACATAGATGCGTTGGCCTCGCGACTAAGTCCTGACACTAAGGACATCTGCCGTGACAATTCCACGACAGTTGGCGCCCACCGTGGGGCTCACGCACGGTGGTGTTGAGTTCTTGGAGGGATCTTTTTCAGAGTCTCGAGAAGTTTGCAATTGGCCGGATGAAGAAAGTTCGGCAGGAAATAGTCTTTGGCAGAGCTGGCAAATCCCACGTTTGTGATCAGAATTGTTATTAACGTTAGAGCTGGCAATATGAGTTTTTGGTCTGAAGACAAGTTAGGGTTCAAAGTTCTGCTGTGCGCCGCCGACGAAAAGTGATCCGTCGAATCCGATCTAGTAACTAGCAATAAAGTTTGGCGGATTTTTTCGGAGGAAGGACACCCAAGCCGGACACCCAAATCGGGTCGGATCTGACAAGGAACCGCACGTGCAGCGGGCTCGCGTACAACCAACAGCACCCAGAGCGCCATTGCTATCGGAACCAACGGATGCTAGAATAATACATATCCAAGGAATACCACTTCTCCTGAGCAGCTCAAGTCCCAAAGGAAATCACCGCATGAAAAGACAGGCTACATGCATGGCTGTGTGGAAGGAAAAAACATTAACTAACTGGATCGGCTACCGGACAAGGAAAATATCCGGTTTACTACTACTTGTTGAAACAAGCGTGGAGTCCAGAGTAAAGAAAAAAATATAGAAAAGGGAAGCCACGACCGGGGGAGGACAATAGACATGGACTCGGTTTCGTCTCATCGGCTCAGCGCACCGTCCCGTCTCTCAGTCACCGGCCTTACTTCTTCCAACAAGAGCCGCCACGGCCGTAACAATCAGGTGCTATTTTTCTAAAACTCTTTTTTGATGTAATTACATAATGTCAAAAGATTTTCTCGAGGTATGCTATTGTATGCACAGGTCAATTACGTCATGATTAAAGTATGATCCGGTCCCCGCGCGCTGTCATTGGAGGTCGCGGCTATATCCACACTATATCAAATGGCTTATCAGATGTGCGCAAATCGCCACCTCAACGGTCCGGTCTACATCAACTCACCGGGCCGCGCCTGTAGCCGGTTCATTCGACCATACCCGCGCCGGTTCAACCGTCCGCGCCCATGGCTGACCTGTCTGTCCACGCGGCTTACAATGCCACGGCCGACTCACGCGTCCGCTCTGTCATTTAAATATCACGGTTGACTCTGATATGTATATCAACAAATCAGAGCCGCCCCTGCGGTCTTGAGCCGCTGGGGGCATGTTCAGCCGCCTCGATCGCGATAAACGGATCATCCGTCGTCCGAACAAATCAGGTGACATCTATCTAAGTCTATTTTTGACATATATTGTTTTCGTAAAAAGAACAATTACGTTGGTTTTGCATATTTTTATATGTAGGACAATTATTCGCCACAACATTGGTGTTACACCATGCATATGGAGCGCGCACTGGCGTCATTATATACTGGCTTTTGACCATTCCGCACTGCTCAACGGAGGCGCGCAAACCGCCTGTGGTCCGGTTTATGTCAACACGCGGCCGGTTCTCCATCTACGCCGGCTTACAATGCCCGCAGGCGACTCCCCATCCGCGCCGGTTCACAATACCCGCAGGCGACTCTCCGTCCACGCCGGTTTACAACTCCCGCGGCCGACTCTCCCGTCCGCGCCGATTTACTATGCCGCGGCCGACTCATCTCGCTGTGCCGTCTCTGAAGCTGCGGCCGTCTTTGTCGTCCGTCTCTCGCGTCCTGGTCTACATCAACATACCGGGCCGCACCTGTCTGCATGAGCTGTTTATTGGGCGCACAAGTCGCCGCCACTATAGTTTTGATTAACTTCAAATTGCCAGTTGGAAGGAACCATTGGCCGAGTTGCTGACACAGCTCATATGGGATCATTTACAACCCGCAGTCACCTCAACCTTCTGTGGATTCACATCGCACCGGGTCACATCGCGCTATCAACATCAATGATATACAAATTATGCCGGTTTATATCACGGTCAAATATGGAGAATCTCAAGCCAACTCCTCGAGCCACCTTGAGACTTGGGGGCTACAATGATATGACTTAGCAAACGTTGCCGGTTTTCAGTGAAGTCAAGAACCCCAATACGTTGGAGGGAAAGATAACCCGGTCCTGGATTCACATCGTGCTGTCAGAAGATTTCCGGATTAGAAAGTATATGACAGTTACAAAATCCCGGCTCAATAAAGAAGTTTCAGGTCATCAGAAAAGGATTCCGGTTTACAATCCAGTACAAGGGAAATTTGTTCTCTGAGAAAGCTCTGAAGCTCTCAAATCTGGTTTAAGAATTTCCGGTTCAAAAAGGAATTAACTTCTCGCAAGTTCGAGTTTAAAGGCCGTCGGAAAATTTCCGGCTAAAAATGAAGATTCCTGTTTAAAATCCAGTTCAAGGGAAAGATGTCTCCCACAAAGCTTTGAAGCTCTCAATATCCGATTCAAGATCTCGGTTCAAGAAGAATTTATCTCTTGCAAGAAAGTTAAAAAGTGCCAAAGAGGACCTGCTGCCACGATGCGCGGTTCGAACATGGGTATCCCACCTTACTGGCCTGACATATTATAGATCACTTGGGGGCTTCTGCTTCATAAAGCGGGGTCTCTGTTCTTTTACATCATGTGTGGTTACACGGAGTTGTTCTAAAGCAGCCTCCGGTTTACCCCTTGAGTTTGCTTTTTAAAAGCATTGTGTTATATCACTTGGAGGATTGGTCGTGTCCGAACCAATACCATACCTCTTGATAGGCGAGAGCCACCAGATCACTTGGGGACTTGGTCATGTCTGAACCACTCATGCCTTTTGATCGGCCTAAGGCCACGGAATCACTTGGGGGCTTGGTCGAACCCGAACCATGACCATGCCACTTGATCAGCATAAATGCCACGGTTTCATTTGGGGACCTGGCTGACTAGAACCATAGTTACACCTAACGGGAGCTTGGTCGTGTTCGGCCATGGTAACACCATCTGATCAGCTCAAATAAACCTTTTTTTGCAACGTTTTATCATTGCACTTGATTTACACTTTTCTTTAAGGGGGGGTTGCTTTTTATTGCGTTTTTTAAACCGACAAAGTTTTTTAACCAATCAATTGATGGAACACAGTTCACGTCAATCCGGAGACTATTTGCCCGGTTTGATCCTTGTTGTTAACATCCTCTTATGGAGTAACACGGTGTTTATCACAACCCGGCATGGTTTTATTATAAACCGGCACAATATGGAAGGAGTTATCAGTACTCAAGATTTGGGTTAACACCCTTACTACAAAAAGTTGGTAAAACCAACGATGTGATTCAATGTCACAGGTACGATATATTTCATATTTGATTATTCTTAAGTACAGCCTTGGTTATAAACCCGGGTTATATGTTGGGTATTATGACCCGTCCGGCGGTAAACCACCAGGACACTTCAAACTTGTTGTATGCAGAAACAGGTTTGTTAAACCGGCCTGGCTTTGGACAACAAGTCGCCAGTATATATTTGGATTGCGCCATTGGAATCATGCGCTTATAAATCATTGGGTTATATTATTCAAATAGCCAAACTTGGCTGAAATTTCATTATGATGTTGAATGAATAAGGTTTTCATACCGGATTATATTATCTTGAATAGCCAACATGGATGGATTTTTATTATTAAGGTTTTCAAAAGTCGCTATAGCGCAATGTCTACTCTTTTATCAAAGGATATGATTTATTCTACAATGGAAGGAATAGTCCCGAGTCGCTGCAGGCTTACAACCCGGCACTTGGGGGCTACATTATTCAAATTGAGATTACATGCAAGTTTCATGTTGCTGCAAGCATGCACCATGACACTTGGGGGCTAATGCAAAGTCATTTTTACTAGTCTTATTGAAGACCCGACTCATCATATTATAATGAGCCGGCCCTTGGGGGCTACCAATTGCTCCTGTCAACAATTCAAGGTACACAAGTTTTCGTCCATAATATTGAAGAATCCATTGCTCAGTTGGTAAAGCACAAAGCTCTTAACCTTGTGGACGTGGGTTCAAGCCCTACGATGGAAGCTACATTATAATATGTTATTTTCATTAAAGTATATATATCAAGTCCCTATTTAGTATTATCTTACTAAGCCGGCCCTTGGGGGCCACACGTTGCTGTTCAAAGTTTACAAGGTTATACTTACAAAGTCCCTGCTCATTATTGCATAATGACCCGGCCCTTGGGGGCTACACTGGTTGAAGTTTTTATGAGCATCAAGTAATTACAAGTCCCAGGTTGCTGCAAGCATGACAACCCGGCACTTGGGGGCTACATATATGGAGTATTCAGTTTTGAGATGAATAAACCGGATTTCTTCAAGGTTGAAACACTTATTGGAGCAAGTCTTAAGTTATCACTATGTTCTCCTCTTAAGACTTGGGGGCTACAGGTATTATGCATATAAAGGAGGAATATCTTCATTTTATCAGTTTTGAGCAAATTAGGAAGATCAATTACATAACCCGGTGTTGACAACAATTATGACCCGGTGCCATCAATATTTATAAACCAGCCATTTTGGTAATATTAAACCGGCAAGTTTTACATCTTCAAACCGGCTGAATATCAGATAAGTATTTTCAGACCCATATTTCTTAAACCGGCGGAGCTGAATCAAAGGAGTTATTCTTCACAATATTTCTCGGTGACAAGCCAATGTCGGCAAATTGATTATGAAGCTGGTTTGTTGACCCGGATTTCCCAGAAGGAGGAAATAACAAGGACTTAAGGATGATCAGGTACCGGTTTATAAAAATTCTTAAACCGGAGCATAACCTGTCAAATTTGTTCTTGTGTTTATTTTGCAGTATAAGTTTACCATGAATAAATCCAAGCTAAACTTGGGGGCTAATGTCGGGGATATACCCCACGGTGTAAACTGGCCGGAAGTTAACCCGGCCAGGACTTGGCGGTTTATCTGAAGACCCCGCTGACACTTGGTGAGTCACCGGCGACCCGCCCTGACCTGGCAGTTTACAAGCAACCCACCTGGTCAATATGACTCACTGGTAATCCGGCGTGCGGGACAGACAGATGACAAGGCCCAAGACCCAGAAGGCCGGTTCATGTCTAATGGTGGGCCGGTTTAAGAGGAAGGCATGAGGAATATTATCTTACAAGGATTTAAGACCTGGACTTGTATCCGGTTTGTATTGGAAATAGACTAGTCCTAATCCTAATAGGACTCTACATATAACCCGCCCCTCCAACATATATAAGGAGGGGCAGGGCTCCCCAAAGTGGGACAAGATTCACAAGTTCCACAAGTTGGACAAATTAGGTTTAGACAATAGCTCTCAAGATAGAGCACTCTTGTAACCGTGATCATCATCATCAATATCAATGAAGCAGGACGTAGGCTTTTACCTCCACCGTTAGGGGCCGAACCTGGGTAAAACCTCCCATCTCTCGTCCCGCTCAACCCCTCTCAAGCTACCACATAGATGCGTTGGCCTCGCGACTAAGTCCTGACACTAAGGACATCTGCCGTGACAATTCCACGACTAGATTCCCAATTAGTTGGATTCCCTTCCCTATTCCAAGAGGGGGAAGGGGGAATGGAGAGGGAGGGGGAAAGGAAAGAGGGGGCCGCTGTAACACCCTCGATGCTACTATATCTCCCACGTGTCGAGGCACTGACTTAGAGGCATAATCGCAATGAAGGCATATGTCGCAAGTAAGGTAATCTTTACAACATCCCATGTAATATAATAATAAAGGGGAGATAACATAGTTGGCTTACACTCGCCACGTCAATCAAGGTACATAAATAACATTACATCATTCAAACACTCATGGCCTGACTATGGCGCCAAAATATAAGATAACCCAACATGCGACACGGTCCCGATCACCCCCAACAGGGCACCACTACTGATCATCAGGAAAGGAAACATAGTATCATTGAGAGTCCTCGTCGAACTCCCACTTGAGCTCGAGCACGTCACCTGGAGCGGAATCATCAGGCCCTGCATCTGGTGTAATAGTAATCTGTGAGCCACAGGGACTCAGCAATCTCACACCCTCGCGATCAAGACTATTTAAGCTTATAGGTAAGGCAAGGTAAATATGTGGAGCTGCAGAAAGCGACTAGCAAATATGGTGGCTATCCTGTTCGCAAAAGAGAGCGAGAAGAGGAGGAAAAGCGCGAGCGAGAACCTAGAGAACAACCTGCGCAAACATTACTCCAACACCGTGTCCACTTCCCGGGACTCCGCCGAGAAGAGGCCATCACGATAACACACTCAGTTGATTCATTTTAGTTAAGTTAAGGTTCAAGTTATCTACAACCGGACATGAACAAATTCCCATCTGCCCATAACCGTGGGCACGGCTTTCGAAAGTTCAAATCCCTGCAGGGGAGTCCCAACTTAGCCCATGACAAGCTCTCATGGTCAACGAAGGAATAGACCTCCTCTCGAGACGTTCCGATCAGACTCGGTACCTTGGTTCTTCAAGACACTTTGACAGGTTAAAACAAGACCAGCAACACCGCTCGAATGTGCCGAAAAATCCCGATAGGAGCTGCACATATCTCGTTCTCAGGGCACACTCAGATGAGCCAGACGTCAGGTAGGCCAGCCCAGAGTTGCCCCTAGTAGCCCCAGACACTGCTCGGTTGGACCAACACTCAGAGGAGCACTGGCCCGGGGGGGGGGGGTTTAAAATAAGATGACCCTCGGGCTCCGGAAACCGAAGGGAAAAAGAGGCTAGGTGGCAAATGGTAAAACCAAGGTTGGGCATTGTTGGAAAAGCTTTAATCAAGGCGAACTATCAAGGGGTTCCCATTATAACCCAACCGCGTAAGGAACGCAAAATCCGGGAATATAACACCGATATGACGGAAACTAGGGTGGCAAGAGTGGAACAAAACACTAGGCGAGAGGCCAAGCCTTCAACCTTTTACCAAGTACATAGATGCATTAAGATAACAAGATAATATAGTGATATCCCAACAAGTAAATAAATGTTCCAACAAGGAACGGCCTCCAATCTTCACCTGCAACTAGCAACGCTATAAGAGGGGCTGAGCAAAGCGGTAACATAGCCAATCAACGGTTTGCTAGGACATGGTGGGTTAGAGGTTTGACATGGCAATTGGGAGGCTTGAAAGCAAGTGGTAGGCATCGTAGCATTGGCATAGAAAAAGAGCGAGCAATCTAGCATAGCAAAGATAGTGGTGATTTCGAGGGTATGATCATCTTGCCTGCAAAGTTGTCAGAGTTGACTGGATCCTCGAAAGCAAACTCAACGGGCTCCTCGTTAGCGAACTCGTATCCCGGCTCTACCCAAACAAGACAAACAAGTAACAAGGACACAATCATCCACGTGCAAAGCTCAAACAATATGATGCAAAGACGATATGCTATGCGGGATGCGATGCGGCATGCATATGCAAGATGTGACAAGGAATGCATGAACCTGGCCTCAACTTGGGAATTCAAGGTTGCCACTGGAAAGATGAGACGAAATCGTTTGAAAACGATATAAAGAACGCCGGAATCGGAGTTACGGTTTGGAAATGGCAAGCGATTCAAATGACATCGGTTTGCGATTTACAGCAAGTAGTCATCTAAATGCAATGAGATGAACATGCTACAGCACCCAAACATGGCAACAAAATACATGGCAGGGATGCATTCATGATGCTTAACAAAAGTCTAGCACTGAGCTACGGCCAATTCATCCATTAACAGGTTCAAACAAGCATGGCAAAAATGCATACAACAAACAGATTTCAGACTTAGGGAAATTAACACTTGTCTGGAATTTCAGATCAGATAGCACTCTTCGAAGCAACAGAACTACATGCTACAGGACCTGAACATGGCAAAGTAAAGCATGGCATGGAGCTACTCAAAGAGCTTAACAAAAGTCCCTTAGTAACCTTGAGCCAAAAGGGATCAGAAAATACAATTGCAAGCATGTGAACATGGCAAAAACATAATCTCAGCATACTGAAAACAGATATCAAGTAGGCATATTTACGAGCTCGATGCACTCACTACGGAGCAAGTCATGACAATCTCAGCATACACCCATCAAGAATACACAAAATTCAAGCTAGACATGGCAAGAACAATAACATAGCATGCACGGATCAACTACAACATCATCGGCAAAATCGCTAACAAGTAGACAATCTGCCCAGATTCACGAAGTAGCAAAAGTAGAGCTCGATTTACTCAAGCTAGGGTGCTCCATAATTGCAAACAAAGCCATGGATGGATAGAGCACTACAATATCAACAAAACATCCTTACTGATCATCCTCAAAAAAGGCACGGATCACTAGGAAACAACATGAACATATGGCCATATGAGATAAACAGATCAAGGACTTAGTGGAAAAGCTAAGTCCCTGAAATCAGCATTACCAAGTGCCTCACTTTGCAAGCTTGTGCTAGTCACCACACACATCACAAAAATACATGGGTCGCACCTCTGGAAAGATGGAAAAACCCTTAACAAAACATATGTAGAGCTCATGGGCATATCATGCACACATTAATCATGGCAAAAATGACAAATATCTAAATGGAGTAGCAGATCTGACAATTAACTCAAGTAGCCCTCTTCTAACAGCATTTCGGGCATCAAGATGAACTCAAATGAAAATTATGCAATGGAATGAAATGATGTACTCTCTGAAGTGAACATTTTGATATGCTATATGCCCAAATCGGAGCTACGGATGCAAAGTTACAATGCGATGAACATGACAAGATAATTAGGGTTTCGGGAGAAAAAGTCAACCGAGAGGAAATATCCCAGATCTGGATCTGGCCGGGCGCGGAAAACGAGGATCGCCGGATTTACTGTAGCTCGTAGGAGTCGAACTTGGCACGGCAGAGGGGCTCTCCTGCCGGGAGGAGGAGGACGTCGGCGCGGAGGAGCGGTGAGGGCCGGCCCGGTGGCGGCGCGGCGGCCGGCGACGTCGCGGCGAGGTGGCTCGGCCGCCGGAGTCGGCGATGTGGGGCAGTGATGTTGGGCGCCCGCCACGTGGCATGAAGGGAGTGGGCGGCGGCGATGTCCGGCGCGCGGACGGACGTGTCCGGCGTGCAGATGAGGAGCGGGGCTAGGTTTAGGGTGGTTTGGATCCGGAATTTCGGGGAGGGGATATTTATAGAGGTAGGAGGAGCTAGGAAGCTCCAAATGAGGTGCGGTTTTCGGCCACGCGATCGTGATCGAACGCTCTAGAAGATGGAGAGGGTTTTGGTGGGTTTTGGGCCAACTTGGAGAGGTGTTGGGCTGCAACACACACGAGGCCTTTTCGGTCCCTCGGTTAACCGTTGAAGCATCAAACGAAGTCCAAATGGTACGAAACTTGACAGGCGGTCTACCGGTAGTAAACCAAGGCCGCTTGGCAAGTCTCGGTCCAATCCGGAAATGTTTAATCCCCACACACGAAAGAAAGGTAGAAATGACCACCGGAGGAGAACGGAGCGCCGGAATGCAAAACGGACAACGGGGAAAATGCTCGAATGCATGAGATGAACACGTATGCAAATGCAATGCACATGATGATATGATATGAGATGCATGACAACGACAACAACACATGGAGACAAAAACCCAAACCCGAGAAAATAGAATATCTTAAGGCCGGAAACGGCAAGAGTTTGAGTACATATTGGGTAAATCACATCCGGGGTGTTACAACACTCCACCACTACGAAAGGATCTCGTTCCCGAGATCTAGGACTGAAAGAACGCCGGGTACTCAGAACGGGTGATCCGCGTTCCCAGGTAGCTATGGTCGGAATGGTGTGACCACTTGACTTTGAGGATTGATTGACTTTGCGAGTCTTGCGTTCAGTCTCTTCAAGAATAGCAACGGGGTGCTCATGATAAGAGATCTTCTTGGAGCTCAATGTCCTTGAATGAGTGCGGTCAGGAGTCTTGAAGCACTTTCGGAGCTGAGAGACATGGAACACGTCATACATTTGCAAAGTTAAGGAAGCTCGAGTTGATAGGCGAGATCGCCTCTCTTGCTGACGATCTTAAGGTCCCACGTATCTAGGGGCAAGCTTCCCTTTGATACCGAAGCGACGAGTACCTTATAGGAGACGCGGAGGTAAACATGATCTCCGATCTCGAAAGCCAAATCACGGTGCTTACTATCATAGTAGCTCTTCTGGCGGGATTGGGCTGCTTTGAGGTTATCTCGAATGACTTGGCACATTTCCTCTGCCTCTGTGATTAAGTCATTACCCAAAAGATGACGTTCACCGGTTTCAGACCAGTTGAGAGGGGTACGGCACTTCCTGCCATACAGAATTTCAAATGGGGCCTTGCCCGAACTTTCTTGAAAACTGTTGTTGTAGGAGAATTCAGCATATGGAAGACAATCCTCCCACTTCATGCCGAAGGAGATCACACAAGCCCTGAGCATATCCTCGAGAATCTGGTTGACACGCTTGACTTGACCGCTAGTTTGAGGATGGAAAGCTGTGCTGAAGCGGATGTTGGTGCCCATGGCCTTCTGAAAAGAATCCCAAAACTTGGAGGTAAAGATGCTGCCACGGTCTGAAGAGATCACTTGAGGAATACCGTGCAGAGAGACAATTCAAGAGGTATAGAGTTCCGCCAATTGAGCTGCAGTGATTGACTCTTAGATAGGCAGAAAGTGAGCCACTTTGGTGAGTTTGTCGATGACAATGAATATAGCATCATTGCCACGCTTGGACTTTGGAAACCCAGTCACGAAGTCCATCTCAATGTGGTCAAACTTCCATTCTAGAATGGCAAGAGGTTGGAGGAGACCAGCTGGCCTTTGGTGTTCTGCCTTCACTCTTCTGCAGACATCACATTCATTCACGAATTGAGCAATCTCGCGCTTCATTTGAGTCCACCAATAAGCCTGCTTGAGGTCCTGATACATCTTCGTGCTCCCAGGGTGGATGGAGAGGAGAGAATTGTGAGCCTCGTTCATGATCACTTTACGGAGGTCACCTTTGGGCACGACGATACGATCCTCGAAGAAGAGAGTGTCCTTGTCGTCAAGGCGGTAGCACTTGTACTTGGGTTGACTCTTGGCAATCCCAATCTTCACCTTTTTCACCATAGCATCAAGAAGCTGGGCTTGGCGAATCTGGTCTTCCAAGGTAGGAGAGACTTGAAGGTTGGCGAGGAATCCTTGAGGAACAACTTGCAGATTAAGTTTGCGGAAAGCTTCACAAAGCTCGGGTTGATAAGGCTTGAGAATCAGACTGTTGCAATAAGCCTTTCTGCTCAATGCGTCAGCAATCACATTGGCCTTGCCTGGAGTATACTCGATACTCGGATTATACTCTTGAATCATTTTGACCTATCGAGTTTTCCTGAGGTTGAGATTAGGCTGAGTAAAGATGTACTTGAGACTCTTGTGATCAGTGAAAATGTCCACTTTTCTTCCCAATAAGAGATGTCTCCAAGTCAAAAGAGCGTGCACAACTGCCGCCAACTCGAGATCATGAGTGGGGTAGTTCTTCTCATTAGGCTTCAACTGGCGAGAGGTACAAGCAACCACTTTCTTCTCTTGCATCAATACTGCGCCAAGACCTTGGAGAGAGGCATCACAAAAGACCTCGTACGGCTTGGATTCATCAGGCGGAGTCAGAACTGGAGCAGTGATCAATTTCTCTTTCAAAGTGTTGAAAGCAATGTCACACTCCGAAGACCAAACGTACTTGACGTGCTTCTAGAGAAGATTAGAGAGAGGCTTCGCGATCTTAGAAAAGTTTTCAATGAATCTTGGGCAGTAGCTTGCGAGAACGAGGAAGCTACGGAGTTGCTTCACGTTCTGAGGAGGTTCCCAATTCACAATTGCAGACACTTTCTCAGGATTCACCATAATGCCCTTGGCAGAGATGATATGACCAAGATAAAGAACCTCATCAAGCCAAAATTCGCACTTGGAGAACTTGGCGTAGAACTGATGTTCTTTGAGCTTATCGAGCACCAAACGCAAGTGCTTGGCATGATCTTCCTTGTTCTTCGAGAAAACCAGAATGTCGTCGAGATAGACCAAAACGAAGTCATTGGTGTAGGCGTTGAAGGTGAAGTTCATCATGCGAGAGAACGTCGGAGGAGCGTTGACGAGGCCAAAAGACATGACAGTGTATTCATATGAACCATAGCTTGTCCTGAAAGCCGTCTTGGGAATATCTTGCTCACGGATACGAATCTGATGATAACCCATACGAAGATCCAGCTTGGAGAATACTTGGGCACCTTTGAGTTGTTCGAACAACTCATTGATGTTGGGAAGTGGGTATTTGTTCTTGATGGTCTTCTTGTTCAATGGACGGTAATCAACACAAAGTCGGTCCGTTCCATCCTTCTTCTTCACAAAAAGAACACCACAACCCCACGGAGAAGAACTAGGCCGGATGAGACCCATTCTCTCTTGAATATCGAGGTGCTTCTTCAGCTCCTTCAACTCTTCAGGTCCCAGCTTGTAAGGACGCTTGCACATAGGTTCCGTGCCAGGCTCAAGATCAATAACGAATTCAACTGGCCGGTGCGGAGGCATTCCTGGAAGCTCTTCTGGAAAGACGTCTTGATATTCACAAAGGACTGGAATTTGCGAGATAGCATCCAGTTCACCCTTCTCACTGAGAGAAAACAGACGGATGGTATTATCCCGAGCGGCAAAGACAATTACATCCTCAAACGAATGAGTCAATTGGATCTGCCTTGCTGCACAATCAAGGTGAGCCTTGTGCTTAGAAAGCCAATCCATCCCGAGAATAAGATCAATATCCGAGTCACCAAGAACCATAGGAGAAGATAGAAACTTGTAGTCACCCAAGGTGATAGTAACATCCGGGGCGATAGCGCTTGCATTCATGAATTTACCCAGAGAAACAACAGATAACTGTCTAGGCAAATCTTGTAAAGGCAACTCATGCTTAGAAACAAATGGTCTCGAGATGAAACAATGCGATGCACCCGTGTCTAAAAGAACTTTTGCAGGAACATCGTTAACAGGAAGGTTACCCATGATGACATCTGACGAATCCTCTGCCTGAGCTGCGTTCATCAAATTGACCTTGGCGGACTTGGGGTTATGCTTGACCACAGCTGTACTTGCCGATCTGACAGGAGGAGGAGGAGGAAGACGCCTCTGGTTGAAGCACTTGTTGGCATAGTGACCCTTATGTTGGCACTTGTTGCATGTGACCTCTGAAAGCGGACGGTGATACGGAGCACTCGATCTTGGAGCTTGAGACAAAGTCTTGTTCTGGAAGCCAGGGTTGGGTGGGTGGGAAGATCCACTTCCACCTTTGCTCTTCTGCTGATACGGCTGACGGAACGGAGGAGGAGGAAGCCAATACTTCTGCTGCTTGGCCACTTGAGTAGAGGAAGAAGGAGTAACATCTCTGATTTGCTTCTTGGAAGCATCACACCTCAGTTGAGCGGCCTCTTGCTTCAATGCCATGTTGTAGAACTCATCGTACCTCACGGGTTCAAAGAGAACAAGAGCGAGCTGAATTTCTTCTCTGAGACCACCCCTGAACTGGTATATCATGCTCTTCTCATCTGGTACGTCCTGCTTAGCAAAGCGGGCAAGCTTCTGAAACAACTTGTTGTAGTCATAGACAGACAAAGAGCCTTGCTTCAGGTTGCGGAATTCCTCACGCTTGCTTTCAACCATGCTCTGAGGAATATGATGAGCTCTGAAATCTTAACGGAATTCATCCCAGGTAATAACACGTCCACCTCTGGAATCCTTGTACTGCTGGAACCATTCTGCAGCTTGATCTTTGAGTTGGAAGGAAGCGAACTTGACAAAGTCCTCAGGCCTAACGTTACTGCACTCGAAATGCTTGCACAGATCCACAAGCCAATCGTCAGCATTAGTTGCCTCAACACAATTGCTGAAAGTCTTTGGCCCATTAGCAAGGAACTGGTTGAGTGTAGCAAAGTGATTCTGATTGTTGCCTTGGTTCCCTTGGTTGCCTTGATTGCGCTCTTGAAGAATTTGCATGATCAACTATGTGTTTGCATTGGTTGCGGCCATCACAGCTTGCCATGCCTCTGGAGGAGGTGGAGGTGGTGGCGGATCAGGATTCAGAGTCGTGCGCGTTGGAGGAGCCATCCTGAAGAGGTTGACATCCATTAGCACATTGATAGACAAATATTGAAGCTGAATCCAACGGAATGAAAATTGCAACATATAGTCTTCACATCCGAACAAAATTGAACGAATGCATTCCTCTTGAAATGGTCACATATCCATAAATGGAGAAGCCACGTAGAATTAAGGTAGAGAAATAAATCAACAAGGTACGGATCAAGAACGAATACTCGGTAAGAAATCCCAATCTCAAACCAACTATCCGTGGAAGAAGAACTAGAGCTACTAGAATTCCCACCTATGAAACTCCCGAACCTTTCCGGTTATGCAATCAGGTGTTAGGGATATAGGGGAAGCATAATATCTCACCCAATTCTAGCAAATCCTACATCCAGCTGTATCCATCCTTCAACACATAACCGAGAAAAACTTCGGAAACCATCTACCTCAACCTTCGAAAAGCATCCATTATACAAGTTATGGCGATACTCCTGAACTCCCGCCCCAATACTGGGTGGCGTCGAGGTTATCTCACCAACGAACTGCATAAAAGAGATTTTCAATGTCAACGTACTAAACTCAGGTATTCCAGAACTGCAACGATAATATTATGACGACAACACCTCAGAGCTCAACTCCCCGGGACACTTCCACAAAACCCCTGACAGGAGGCACCAAGACAATGTTCTCATCATAAAACCATCTG